>NC_142930.1:51718768-51838768 GCF_046866305.1 Octopus bimaculoides | reverse complement strand
TATACATACATATATATATATATATATATATATATATATATATATATATATATATATATATATATATATATATATATGCAGGGAAGGGAATCGTCAATTAGTAATAAAATTAATAATCAACAATTTTGCCGGGTAGCTCAGTATGAAAAAACCTTCTTCGGTAAAAAACATTTATAATTATAAATATATAGGGATTGACAGTAACCTGCTTCTCCAACATACTGAGAATTCAGAAATAGCAGTCAAAGAACTACTGATTTCAAAACTACAAATTATTACTCCAGATTGATAGCGATATTTTTGATATCGCTATCAATATCGCTATCAATCTGGAGTAATAATTTGTAGTTTTGAAATCAGTAGTTCTTTGACTGCTATTTCTGAATTCTCAGTATGTTGGAGAAGCAGGTTACTGTCAATCCCTATATATTTATAATTATATATATATATATATATATATACATACATACATATATATATATATATATATATATATATATATATATATATATATATATATATATATATATATAAACACTTGCATACACGTCTATATACATGTATAAATATGTATGTATGTGTGTGTGTGTGGTGTATAATAATATTGGGTCGTTATTGTTAGATTACATTTTATTCAAATTTAATATGATTAACTTAAATGTAACATCAGAGCATTTGAAGCAAAAGTGCAACAATATATCACAGTTAGGTATAATGAACTATACAAGATTTATAAAATATACCATTTAAAAGTCAGAGCTTATGACCGCAACAATAATATTACATGAACGATCATTCATAATACAAATGAACACGTGGTATTTTTAGGTTAAGAATATATCAAGACAAATATGGATGGAGGCGTGTACATAATGGCCGGCAGTAAGCTGAGTAAAAGATAAGAGTGGACACTCTCTTTCTTGGAATATTTTTTATATATTTTCCCCAGAACACAGTATAATAACTGATGGTACATTCTGAAGATATAGATATGTAGATCATACATATGATAACTGATATCTATTTCCGTTCGAGTTTAGCGTTGCTGAAATCTGCAAGCAAATATTATTAAATTTATAGGTTTAAATCTGAAGGATTCTCACGCTTTTGATCAACTATATCATATATAACACATTTCAAAAAAAAAAGAAGGTATGATTTTTCCCTCAGAAAATAGCTTTCTTCCCTAAACCAAACAATGTGATATTATGCATTATTTGCTTTCATATTTTTAAAGAGAATCATATGTTGTGCTTGATTTCATGATCAGGGTTAATACATAACGCAATAATACATTTATTTTAACATTTATAAATTTTTAGTTGATGCAAAAGTACTAAATGCAATATTGTAATGGCATTGTTTTTTTTTTATTCGATGCTGTGTGTATCAGTTAAATCTCTACCGTTGACTATTCTCAACGTTATTATCATCCGGCATTGAGATACAGAAGTGGATAGTCGTGAACACGAGTTTATAATTCAATAGGTGTGCAACAGCTCCACACTTGCCCTATTTATCTTATCTTCAATTACTAAGAAACATAAGAGCACATTTATGGCCTAGTTAATTGGCATAATTAAGCTAGAACGATCTCATTTAGTAGTGGTATGCATTTCAACAGCACAGACAAATATGTAGCTGAAAAACCATACAACATAAATTCTGGATTTATTAAATTCATCTCTTTATTTCTGGACGTTAAGCTTGTCATTTTCCTTAATAGCATGACCACTTTGAAGAATACTTCATTTTTGAGATCGCCACTTCTTCTCATATAACGTTCGTCTAAGTTGCCACTTGATAATTGTTACACATACTCTAGGGTTAGAAATAATTCTAATAAATCAAGAATTTATGTTGTATAGTATTTTATATACACGGATTTGTTTATGCTGTTCAGAATACATGCCTCTAGCTATTTCATTTTTGTTTACTTAAGCCTTGTCCTAGGCTTTTGGATCACATGTATTTTATTTCCAAATGACTTATTTTGAGACCTACTGAGAAACTCTGATCTGCATCATTTGCAAATTAACTGGGGTTTTTTTGCGATGAGCACGAGTCTGCCTACAAGTTAGAAGTGTGTATATTGCTCACCAAATCATGTTAATCCCACTTTTCCAATCAACAGATAACGTGCTCGAGACATGTAGTGAAGAGTTTTGAAGAGACTGTCTCCCGTTACGAGAGCCTTTCTGTCTAAAACCTTGCGGCAGGTGACAGCAGAGCAATGTTCAAGATTGCCTCCTTGAGAAATTTGATATAATGTACCTCGACCCTTTCCATCTCCAGATACTTCAGTGCTGCGTTCACCGGTATGCTACTGAAGGCGTATCAAAGGACAGTGAAAATTATGCTAATACTTTTTCCCTCTTTCTTATGTTGTGTTATAGGGCATATGACGTCTATTGAAGGTGTAGATCTCCAAGCATGCTTGCACCCTCAGCTGTTGTTCATTGAGAGATTTCGATATTCTGGTGTATAACCTTTATCAACAACTTGTAGAGATGAAACAAGATACATATGGGGCTATAGTGTCTTAGATCTTTCCTATAACTCTTATAAAAATGGTGGTATTCGACTCCTTACGCACTGAGGATATTTCTCCTTTTAAATATCGATTGACAGGTAGAACGAAGATCTTCCTAAGCTGCTGTCCACCACTCATTATCCTTTTCTATGTTATACCATTGGTGGCTCATGTCGTAACACTTATGACTGTAGAGAATCGATTGTCTTCCTGCATCTCTAGACTTTTCTTTTCTTCTGCAGCAGCTACGTCAATATATAATTTTCGAAAATGCAATACTCAAGTCGGTCTTTCTTGTTCCTTTCATAGGAAGGGTAACGACAGGCAAAGATAGGAAAGTTAATGGCAGAATCCATGCTAGGCATGTCGTTGCGGGATCTTTTACGCAATGAATTAATTTGGGAACGGAGTGGAATGAACAATGAGACCACAGAATACCGGAATCACAAATGCCTCTGACATAAATATGTCGTGAGGGTTACGGAAAATAGGTGAATCCGTGTGATTATCAAGCTTTAACGCAGAGATTTGGAAAAGGATACTCTGAAGACTTCCGACGCTGGAAAGCTGATATAAGTCAAAACATTCTAGCTCAAATTGAAGAGAAGGGTGCATTGAAAAGGAGAATAGAAGTGCACTGTGAACAGTAATATATAACCATATACGATTGTCTGGTCAACACAGTGATGTATTATAAGTGTGTGTTTGTATGTAAAGGCCTAAATTTAATCTGAAACTGGATGTGAAATATGCATCAAATGGAAGCTGCTTATCTTGAAATAGAAATGACAACAAAGTATTATATGAATTGGCTATCACAAATACTAGCCATATATTTTATGTGCAGTGTATCGACACCATTACCTGACTGCTATTTATATTATCGAACTCGAAATTATGATGGTGATGTATATATCATTTCATTTGATTTCAAAATCTAAAGGGACGCATCTAAATGCTGCAACGCATATCGCCACCCACCAGCTTCTCTTTAAATAGGCCTGCTTACTTGTATATTCATTTGGTACAATGGAAAAAATGCTATATCGCGTCATTTCTACATTTTCTTATACTGTTTTCTTTCTATTTTAAATACGATTAAGTTGTGTGTCATCATTTAATATTTTTTACAATTTCCTCCTATATTCTTTATTGATTACTGTGTATTTTATTTTATATCCATTAGTACTTAATATCTGCAGGCTACCCCAGCAGTAAAAGAACATGAGAATAAATGAATACACCCTAATTGTCTGCCATGCCAGTACACTTCAGTGTCTAATATTTTCACATACAAAATTTCCCTCCTACATTAATTTCCTTAAGTGTTTTACTTTTCTTCATTTTCAGAACTTTTCATGTGGAATACTAAATGACTTCAATTTGCATTCGTTTGTCTCCTCTACCTCTTCTCCTCCCCTCCTCCACCACAACCATCACCATCTACTACTACTACTACTACTACTACTACTACTACTACTACTACTACTACTACTACTACTACTAACACCACTACCACCACTGCTACTGCTTAGAAGTTATCCATTTTAAATCAGCTAGCTTTAGGTTTATATATATATATATATATATATATATATATATATATATATATATATATATATTATTTTATTCTTTTACTTGTTTCAGTCATTTGATTGTGGCAATGCTGGGGTATCGCCTTAAAGGGTTACACTCTAAGAAATTGACCCTAGAACATATTCTTTGTAGGCCTAGTGCTTATTCTATCAGTCTCTTTTGCCAAGCAAATAAGTCATGGGGACGTAAACACACTAGCATCGGTTGTCATGCGAAGGCGGGGAGACAAACACACACACACACACACACACACACACACATACACACACACACACACACACACACACATGAATATATATATATATATATATATATATATATATATATATATATAATTAATTATATATATATATATATATATATATATAGATTCAAGGTGAATATAGTACTTAAGTTTAGCCACCAGTATTAAGTATGGTATTATCCATACAATTCCAAAATAAGGTGATTAAAATCAAAATAAGCAACAAGGATGTCCAAACTTAATGCAGTACGATCGTTTTATGTGACTCAATTTATTTAAGCAATGTGAACATTACATCAAATGTAAAATGCAGACCAATCCTCAGCTGCACAAAGATATAGAAATTTACTGAAATTTCATTTCAACAGAAGGACATATTTTTGTAACTACATTTAAACTCTCCAAGTAGAAAGGAAGAATACAAAAAAACATTTTGACTAAGCCAGACCATACAGTCTAGTAATTAGTTCTAAACAGATTATTAACTGTTACTGATTTTATTTATTTTATTTTTTGTTTCATCTTATCAGACCCAGTGATTCAAAACTTAAGAGGGCACCAGCCATTTCCTTATAGGGAAAGGGAAAGAGGTAAACAATATACATGGATGATATGGTCATAAAGATTCTTTGGGTTTATTGACAAACTACTATAGGTTGGGGGGGGGGTTCTCTACTAGCAGACCAGTTTATAATGGAGCAAGGGAAGTTTTAACATAAGGCACCTAGGTCAGAAGTATATAAAATAAAGTTGCTACATGTGTACAGATACAGTATATGTTTATTCATAGTTTTCATTAATCATAATAATGTATCAGTATTGTTTTATATATGCTAAGTTTACAAAGATTGAGATACCAATATTTGAGATACGAAAGTTCACATTGATTAAATAAATGGAGTCGCATGAAACGATCGTACTGCATTAACTTTGGATATCCTTGCTGCTTACTTTGATTTATATATATATATATATATATATATATATATATATATATATATATATATATATATATATATATATATATATATACGACAGGCTTCTTTTAGCTTTCGTCTACTAAATACACTCACTGGGCTTTGGTCAACCCGAGGCTATAGTTGAAGACACTTACTCAAGGTGCTGCACAGTAGAAATGAACCTGAAATCATTTGACTGGGAAGCAAGCTTCTTATTACACAGCCATATATATATTGCGTTCATTTTTGTGGCACAAGGCCAGCAATTTTAGGGGATGGAGGTATGTTGTTTACATCAGTGTTCATCTTGTAGTTATTTTATCGATCCCAACTGAATGAAAGGCAAAGTTGAATTCTGTATGATTTGAACTCAGAATCTAAAGGAGGAAATGCCACTAAGCATTTTGCCCGGCGCACTAACGATTCTACCAACTCGCCACCTGACACGCGCCCGCTCTCTCTCTTTCTGTGTCTGTCTCTCTGTCTGTCTGTCTATCTTTCACATACACACACACACACTCACTAACTCATATTCATGTATTATGTGATATTTCTTTAAAACGTTAACAAGTTACTTTCAAGTATTTTGCAGCCGTTTTATTCTTTTTGCTTCAGCACAGCATACTAACTTCGAGATAGATATAGTTTCCTGCACTACAAAGAATGAAAAAGAAAAAAAAAATGACTGTGAGATTAAATGCTACTACCAGAAATCATTTATATATGACAAGCATTACCCAGAACAATAGCTGTTTTAGAACAGCAAAACGAACATAGAGGATCCCAACAAATATTTCCTTTTAAATGTAAGTGATAAACTCGCTTCTGTAACTGTAATTTCATATGTCGATTATAAAGAGTGTAGACCACTCTCTTGAGGCAGTTCATATGAAAACTAAAACGCATTCTCTCAGCCTTGGTTAAGTGTGGACGGAGTGTTCAAAAACTAGTTGATTAAAATGAATTCCTAACAACCACCGCTAAAATGTCAAATTTTTTTATATAAAAAAATTAGTAAGGGAGTTCTTTCTAAAACATTATGCCAAATTAAGGCACATACATACATACATACATACATACATACATACATACATACATACGCACACGCACAAACACACACACGCACACACGCACACATACACATGCACACACAAATACACACACACACACACACACACATACACACACACACACACACAATAAAATAGGGGGTATATTTCCAGGCAGGAAAAAATAATTGCAAATTTGTTGTTGAAAATGAGCCTAAATTCGAAAAAAATTGGAATCGATTTTAAATAAATTTATTCCAGAACATCTACAAGTTTTTCGAATTTAAGTGCATTTTCAACAACATATTTGCCTATATATACATACATAAATACATACATACATATATGTATATATATATATATATATATATATATATATATATATATATATATATACATATATATATATATATATATATGTGTGTGTGTGTGTGTGTGTGTGTGTGTGTGTGTATGTATATATGTATGTATATCATGCATTTATATGGGTGTGCGTTTGTATAGATATGAATGTATACATGCAAACACATATAATAATAATATTTCTCAATCGTTTATATCTTTATATTCTCCTTATTCTTTTCTCATGTATATTACTATATACTCTATATGTCTTGTGCTATGATAAACTAAGGAGCTTTTTTACAAGTACTGCCGGATTTCTTGAATGCATATATCATGACTAATATTTATCTGCATATTTTTATCCATAAGTATGTATGAATGTATGTATGTATGTATATATGTATGTATGTATGTATGTATGTATCAATATATCTATCTATGTATCTATCTACCTCTTTCTCTCTCTCTCTCTCTCTCTCTCTATATATATATATATATATATATATATATACATATATATATATATACATACACACACACACACACACACACACACACACACACACACCCATATATATATATATATATATATATATATATATATATATATTGGTTTGGCAACTAACCTACCACGGTGTTTTTGAAATAAAATTTTTAAAAGGTTTAGTAAAAAATAACAACTAATTAATCAATAATGGATTTATCCTTGTTGTTTAAAACTTCTTCCCAACGTTCAACAAGATTTTCAATACCTCGTTGGTAGAAATCATCCGATTTCGACACAAAAAATGTATCCAACCAAGCTCTCAATTCTGCTGCAGTATTGAACGAAACGCCGCACATAGTATTTGAAAGAGATTGAAAGAGGTGGAAATCAGTTGGTGCCAAGGAAGGAGAGTACGGCGGGCGTGTCAGCACTTCCCAGCCATGTGTTTGAATGGCTTCCTTGGTCATATTTGTGATATGAGGGCAGGCGTTGTCGTGCAGCAGAAGAACTACATGCTGCCGATTATGTCATTTCTCATGAGTCGTCCCACCTGTTGAACATAGAGATCCACGTTGACCGTTTAGTTCCGTTCATCCTTTCTCAGTCCCACCATATGCGCAATATCGTTTTACGCGAATGAAGATCTTGTTTCACGCGTGGTGTCGTTTGTTTTCCGGGGCTAAGCCATTTCTTACGCTGATTCATATTGATATACAGGCATCATTTTTCGTCACCAGTAACGATTCGGTAAAGAAATCGTTGCATGTGTCTATGAGTTGAGCGGTGATGAGCAAGCAAACCAACAGAGATTGTGGCTCCTTGATTTTTGTTGTCACTTAAAAGCATGCGGAACTCATGCTCCATACTTTCGAACCTTTCCCATCGAGTGAAGATGTTTCTCTATAGCAGTGTGGGAGCATTCAATTTTCTCTGTCATTTCCCTTGTCGATTGACGAGAATTTTCGTGCAAAAGTTGGTTTAATCGCTCTTCATCGAACTCAACTGGACGACCAGAACGAGGCGCGTCTTTGAGGTCAAAATTTCCATTTTTGAACTTGGCATACCAATCACGAGCGATTATTTCAGCTATGGCACCCTCTCCATACACAACACAAATGTCGCGAGCAGCCTTTGCGGCCTTAGAACCTTGATTAAAAGCAAAAAGGTGCTTTAGAAAATTTAGAAAATGCTCGTTTTTCTTAACTTAACATTCCGTTTTAATGATCTGAAAATAAACAAAAACTAACTAAAATTAACTAGAAAAAAAAACAAACAAAAAAGAAACAAGAAACAAAAAAAAAAAGATTCCAAAATGATTCAAAGATAGAATTCTCTTGAAAAAAAAACAAAACGGTGGGAACTTAGGGGCCAACCCAATATATATACAGAAAGAGCAGGCAACATCTTTAAAGGAACAGAGTCTCTTAATATTATGTTAGAGAGAAAAACATGTTGAGAAGGATTTCGAAATTTCACCAGCGTGAAATCTAAAGTTTGTCTGTTTCTCGCGTAATCACTGCATTACTGTCTAATAAATTATGAACATACTACGCTCTTGAGCCTGGTTTGAATGAATGCTACGTGATTCATATCGATAATTATCCACTTCTATCTATCTATCTATCTATCTATCTATCTATCTATCTATCTATCTGTCTGTCTGTCTGTCTGTCTGGCTATCTATCTATCTATCTATCTATCTATCTATCTATCTATCTATCTATCTATCTATCTATCTATCTATTTATCTATCTACCTATCTATCTATCTACTTATCTACCTATCTATCTCGTTGCTATTATGCGAATGTGTCGTAAGTAAAAAACATTGCTTGTTCGGAAAACCAGAAAAATTTCACCATTCCATAGCAAAACAGTTGTACTACACTTTGACATTTTTTGATATCTCGATATCTGAAGCAGAGTTTAACCAAAAGAACTGGCTGTTGCAAGCAAAAATGTATATTAAAAACAAAAAAACCATTTGGCCAAATTTGAACATACAACAGTTTAACATAATAGCAATGATATATACATACATACATACATACATACATAGTACAATGTCCATATCTATTTATCTACCTATCTTTCTCACACCAGGTAGTATTATTTACTCCTCACCTAATTTCTCTGGACTGAATACCCCTCACTATACTGAATAGATCATATCTTGTACAACGTGCCTATCTATCTTTCTCTCACCAAAATGTATTATATGTTCCCCCTTTCAGTATTTGCACAGCTTTAGAACTACTAGCTTCACTTTTCCTTCACTATGGAGTACTGCATAACCATTCTGTCATTCCTCTCACTATGGTGTACTACCTAATCATCCTTTCTGATCATGGATTTACCTAAAAATACCCGATCTAACTGGATATAATTGAGCCCTTCTACCCTTCTGGACACAATGCAACACAACAAATATCATTGATGAGGAACTTTCTTCCAATGTCTAACCTATACTTCTTCGATGACGGGATGCCCAATTTACAGTCTTCGCTCGATACGATGTTCTAGTCCCTGGGATACCACAGAAACAACTGTCAGAGACTAATTTTTACTTTTTTTCTACATAGGCGCAGGAGTGGCTGTGTGGTAAGTAGCTTGCTTACCAACCACATGGTTCCGGGTTCAGTCCCACTGAACCTTGGGCAAGTGTCTTCTACTATAGCCTCGGGCCGACCAAAGCCTTGTGAGTGGATTTGGTAGACGGAAGCTGAAAGAAGCCTGTCGTATATATGTATATATATATATATATGTGTGTGTGTGTGTGTGTGTGTGTGTGTGTTTGTGTGCCTGTGTTTGTCCTCCCATCATCGCTTGACAACCGATGCTGGTGTGTTTACGACCCCGTAACTTAGCGGTTCGGCAAAAAGAGACCGATAGAAATTGTACTAGGCTTACAAAAAATAAGTCCTGGGGACGATTTTCTCGGCTAAAGTCGGTGCTCCAGCATGGTCGCTGACAAATGACTGAAACAAGTAAAAGAGTATTCGTTATGTAGCTAAATAGGATTGAATTAATTTTAATTTAATGTCCTTGTCATGTCTGCCTTTCCTCACTACATTAACTTACCTTACCTGCTGAAACTGGATTTTTGTGGAACAACTATTTGAGCACTCAGAATGCATACTTCTTAGTTTGAGACAGCCTGACGAAAACTCCTCATATCCCTTACACACACACACACACACACACACACACACACACACACACACACACGTCCGATTGTTTGTTTTTCATATATAAAACGTTATATTAAAGCCGTTTTAAACAGTCTTCTGGGAAACTGAATAAAAAAAATTAAATTAAGTGTTGAACAAATATTCCGTTTCATATTGGTAGAAACGTTGGCAGATACTTATCTTTCATTGTTCGTTCCAACATATGTTGCAAGTTAAAAACTTTTGGTGATATAAACAAGTTAGAAGTTTGTAGGAATTTAAACAGAATATCTAAAAACGTTGTGACATTTATGAATAAGGACAAGGACAAATGTAGCGGAGAGGTAGGAAATAGAATGTCATAGAAGGCTGACTTATTCAAAAATATTATTAAATCACCAGTGGACGATTCCATTTCATACATATACATACATACATACATACATACATATATATATATATATATATATATATATATATATATATATATATATATATATATATATATATATATATATATTTGTTTTACATTTACTGCCGATTAGTTAATGCGCACATGCGTGGTTAATTTTTGAGAAATTAGGCATGTAAACTCGAGTCAGGTTTTTTTCCTTGGCTCGTGTTTACACGCTAATCCGGAACTCTGCTGACGAAAGCCCCGGAGTTAGATATATTTTTATCTTGCTAAATAGCTTGAAACCATGGTACAGAGTATAGACTGGTAAAACTGTTTTTATTTTTCATTCTCTTTCGAAATTATCCCTATTTTTGTGGTATAGAGTTTTTTGCTGCTCTTTCTAGCGGGTTAGATGTCCTATTACAGGCATCTCTATATTTTAAATGAATAATATATATGTAGTCTATTGACTATTTTTTTATTCTCGCTGGACCACTGGTGGTAAATTAAATTTCTAAAAATTCTTTTGCTGCCCTATGATTAATAATGATATATATATATATATATATATGTATATATATATATATATATATATACGAGTGTGTATTTTTATTTATTTATGGGTTTCAGCCAAGTGGCTGTGGTCATGCTGGAGCACCACCGTGATTTTCTGTCTTTATGCTTTGCTCTCTTCACGTTCCTTGCATGGCTCTTTTCCTGCACCTGATATAGTCCAATCAAGAGTTTTGATGGCACATCTGGTGTATACGAGAATTTGACATCGCTTCCCTAAACTGTGTCGCATTTCAAGCCATTGGTTCGTCTGGTATCCTGGAGAGGAAAGCGTCGAGTTTTGTCTTGAAGACCTCCACATCCGTGTCTTACAGGTCTCTCAAATGTTTTGGCAGGGCATTGAAGAGCTGAGGTCCTCTGAAACCGAGGCTGCTGCAGTATCTTGTTCTTATGTAAGATGCAGTGGACGGTACCTTTGGCACCATGCAGTGGCGACCCGTGCGGGCATTCCTGTAGTACTTGATGCCAAAGTTCGGCACCAGTCCTTCTAGTATTTTCCATATGTATATTATCACATATCTCTCCCACCTGCGTTCCAGGGAGTAGAGACCTAGTGCCTGCAGTCGCTCTCTGTAGTTCATCTGCTGGAATGTGGCGATCTTTTTTGTATGATGCCTCTGAATTGCCTCGAGTTCTGCTGTCCGTTTGACACTGTGTGGTGACCACAGCTGAGAGCAATAGTCTAGGCGGCTCAGGACAAATGTCTTCCATAGAGTCAACATGACTTTTTGATCCCTTGTACGGAATGTTCTCAGTATCCACCCCGCCAGCTGTCTGCACTTTGCTGTCAACTTGACAATGTGCATGTGAAATGATGCATCACTACACATGTTGATGCCCAGGTCTCTCACGGCTTGTGGTTCTGGGATTGCAGTACCTCCATGTCCTGTGTATGACAGTTGGGAGGCACTTGTGGCCTTGTAGCGCAGTACTTGAAAATTTTCCGCATTGAACTGCATATTGTTTTGCTCTGCCCACTCATATATTGCATTTAGGTCATTCTGTAGGCTTACAATATCATCAGGATTCTTTATTGCCTGAGATAGTTTTGTGTCATCAGCGTAGCTAGTGACAGTGGCTCTCCGAGTGACCGTGGGCATGTCCAGAAGGGGCACTATGAACAGTAGTGGCCCCAGGACAGTTCCTTGCGGAACACCGCTCAATATTTGTGTTTCCCTAGATAGTTCTCCATTGGCTGCAACTGTCTGACTTCTACCATTCAGGAAGTCATGCAGCCATTCTCCTAATTTACCAGCTATGCCAAGGTTTCGCAGCTTGTGACATATCAAGCCATGATCAACTTTGTCAAAGGCTTTTGCAAAGTCGAGATATATCACATCAAAATTTGAATGGTCAAGTAGCTGCTTCAGGACCCAGTCATAATGCTGCAGGAGCTGCGTGAGGCAGCTTCTACCTGGACGGAAACCATGCTGGGTCTCATTCAGCAAGTCATTTTCTTCTAGGAACGCAATCAATCTCTTTCTGACAATTCGTTCCATGACTTTGCTAATATGTGAAGTCAGAGAGATGGGCCAGTAGTTCCGAGCCTCTGCTCTGCTTCCGCCTTTATGGATAGGACATATGGTGCCTTCCTTCAGTTTTTTGGGAAGTTTACCATTTGCAAGGAAACTCTGGAAGAGTATCCGGAGTGGTCCTGCTAATTCTTGCTTATGTATTTATACATATGTGTATATATATATGTGTATATATGTATGTATATATGTATGTATGAATATATATATATATATATATATATATATATATATATATATATATATATATATATATATATATATATATATATATATATATATATATATATATATATATATATATATATATATATATGTATATATATATATGTATATATATATATATATATATATATATATATATATATATATATATATATATATATATGTATGTAAATATATGTATATATATATATATATGTATATATATATATATATATATATATATATATATATATATATATATATGTACATATATATATGTACATATATATATGTATGTATATACGTATATACATGTATATATGTATATATATGCATATATATATATGTATATATGTTCGTATATATATGTATATATATATATATATATATATATATATATATATATATATATATATATATATATATATATATATATATATATATATATTCATATATACATATACATACATATATATATATATATATATATATATATAATCATAAATATATAGGGATTGACAGTAACCTGCTTCTCCAACATACTGAGAATTCAGAAATAGCAGTCAAAGAACTACTGATTTCAAAACTACAAATTATTACTCCAGATAGATAGCGATATTTTTGATACACACAGAACAAAAAACAATAGAGAAGAGTAAAAACACTTGCCTTTTAGTTAATTTACTAAATTAACTAAAAGGCAAGTGTTTTTACTCTTCTCTATTGTTTTTTGTTCTGTGTGTATCAAAAATATCGCTATCAATCTGGAGTAATAATTTGTAGTTTTGAAATCAGTAGTTCTTTGACTGCTATTTCTGAATTCTCAGTATGTTGGAGAAGCAGGTTACTGTCAATCCCTATATATTTATGATTATAAATTATTCACCGAAGAAGGTTTTTTTCATACTGAGCTACCCGGCAGAAATTGTTAATTATTAATTTTATTACTAATTGATGATTCCCTGCCCTGCATATCTATATATATATATATATATATATATATATATATATATATATATATATATATATATATATGCATATGTGTCAAGTGTATGGTTTTCTGTGTGTGAACATGAGTGTGCGTGACGGCATTGCATTTCCAGAATTGATCAACGTTGATATATTAGGAAATATATATCTTCATATCTCATGTGAGCAGGATATACAGTTTTTTTTCAATGGAAGCATCAGAGTGAAGCTTCCTTTCGTCCGGCATTGTCCATATATTTATTGCATATTTCAATATCATATTTTACGCTCTTTTATCGAGTCCTATATTTTTTTTTATATTTGTTATACGATGCATCAAACAGAAGCTTTCAATATGTTTTGTTAATTTGCTTTACATAATTCATGATTTAACTCTGTCACTGATGTTAAATAATCCTTTTTCTATTCTTCTCTGCAAACATATATGCGTGTGTGTGTGCGTGCATGTGCGCGTGTGTGTTAGTGTGTGTGTGAGCATGCATGTGTGTGTTTGTGTGATTATATTGTATGTATGCGTATATATATATATATATATATATATATATATATATATATATATATATTATATGTATATGTATATATATTATATATATACGCATACATATATATATCTATGTATGAATGTATATTCGTTTGTGTTCACGAATGTATGTATGCATGTATGTAGGTGTATGTATTCATAGCATTATTTATGAGTATCGATTTTGAATAAATTTGATTATTGCAATTTCTAACGATTGTAAAGAGCCGTTCTAAATTAGAAATTATGTTTCGTGGAGAATTTTGCAGCTTAAGCATATAAATCTCATTTCAAAGGAAAGGAAAATATATTAATATTCTTGCTTCATGTGACAACCCTAATATACTTTCTTGTTTACCCTAAAATGTGATAGTTTCAAGAGAAAGCTAATTGGTAAAACAATCTAAAGCTGCAACTTCTCAATCCTTTAATTGTTCTCTACGTATTACAAATAAAATTACTACGAAAATTAAGGACGTAATGTAGCAGAATCGTTAATGTGTCGACAAAAATACTTAAGAGACATTTCGTCCGTCTTTACGTTCTGGATTCAAATTCCGCCGAGGTCACCTTTGCCTTTCATCCTTTCGGAGTCGATAAAATAAGTTGAGCACTTAGGTCGATGTAATAAATTTGTTCCCCTCTCCCAAACTTACTGGTCTTGTCCCACAATTTGAAACCAATATTACTGCTAGAATTATACAATGCACTCGAATATCCTCTTTACTCCCACTTATGTGGTAAATCACATTTTGTATATATTACTGGCATTATTATTATGTTTTGTATGGCGGCGAGCTGCCAGAAATGTAACCACGCCGGGCGAAATGCTTAGCGGTATTTCGTCTGTCTTTACTTTCTGAATTCAAATTCCGCCGAGGTCGATTTTGCCTTTCATCCTTTCGGAGTCGATAAATTAAGTACCAGTTGTGTACTGGTGTCGATCTAATTTCGGGCCTTGTGTCTAGAGTAGAAACGAATCTTTTGCACGCCGGACGAAATGCTTAGCGGCATTTCGCCTGTTACTCCGTTCTGAGTTCAAATTCCCCCGAGGTTTACTTTGCCTTTCATCCTTCCGGAGTCGATAAATTAAGTTCCAGTGAAATTGTGGGGGTTGATGCAATCGACTAGGCTCCTCCCCCAAAATTTCAGGCCTTGTACCTATAATGGAAAGAATTATTATGTTTTGTAAATATATCGCTGACATTGTTATGCTCAGTGTATTTAGCACCCCACAGTTCTACCCACTTTATAGAAAATATGTACACAAGAAAGAAATGAGTCAATGTCACAGCATCGTTTTATGATATTATGGTGTTGAACAAATTTCAGTAGGATAAACATAGGAACAGGCGTGGCTGTATGGTAAGAATCTTGATTCGCAACTACATGGTCTTGGGTTCAGTTCCATTGCATGGCACCTTGAGCAGATGTCTTCACTTATAGCCTTGGGCCAACAAAAGGCCTGTGAGTGGACTTGGTAGACCGAAATTGAAAGAACGTATGCATACGCATACACACGCACACACACACACACACACACACAGAGTCACACACACACAAACACACACACACACACACACACACACACACATATATATATATTTGTCTGCGTCTTCGTGTTTGTCCTCTTGACAACCGGTGTTGGTGTGTTTACGTCTCGTAACTTAGCGGGTCGGCAAAGAAGCCGATTGAGTAAGTACCAGGGTTAAAGAAAAAGAAAAAAAATACTCGGTTCGATTCATTTCACTAAAAATTCCTCCAAGCAGCGCCCTAGTATAGCTGCAGGCTAAGGACTGAAGAAAAAGATAAAAGAACAAGATTTTTACACTATCTACTCTTTTCGGAGCCTCCTGCTTGCTTATATTTTGATATGAATATCATCGTAATAGCAAAGGCTACTACGATGACTTAAAAATTGACTGAAACTTAGTGTTTTTTCATTCTTACGTACCAAACTTATTTTTAATATCACAATTAAGATATATATTCGCGAATATTTAAGCCTTTTGAACAGTTTACTTCTTATTTCGTCCTTTTATACTGTTGGATTTAAAGCAGCTGTGGAACACTAGACACGTTGTAAGGCACACAAGTACCAACTGTTTTGGACGTGGCTGTGTGGTAAGAATTTTACTTCCCAAGCATATGATTCCAAGTTTAGTCCTACTACGTGGTATCTTGGGCAAGTGTCTTCTACTATAGCCTCGGGCAAACCAATACATTGCAAGTGCATTTGGTAGAAAGGAATAATAAGTACATCGTATACATAAATTACATCTGTGTGTGTTGTTGTTGTTGCTGTTGTGTGTGTATGTGTGTGTGTGTGTGAGTGTGTGTCTGTGTCTGTGTTTCTACCAACCACCGCTTGAATACCAGTGGTCTTCAGTTTACGTACCCGTAACTTAGCTGTTCGGTAAAAGAATAGCTACCAAGCTTAAAATAACAGGAACTGGGGGTGGCTTCATTGGACTAAAAATTCTTCAGGGCCAGTCTAACATCTGAAACGAGGAAAAAAAAAAGATAAAAAGAATAAGGTTAATACACTCAAGCTTTGTTCATGGTGACTATTCTCTCTTCACATACATAACACTGTGGCTAACTTTATATTAGTAACACCTGCTTATAAATGCTAATCAGTTTAATAAAGCCAATGAACTTCAAATATAACTCCTGGGTTTTCCCTAGGAATTTCGAATGTTCCTAATATGAACTGAATTTTTTTACTTGTTCAGTCATTAGACTGCGGCCATGCTAGAACACCACCTTGATGAATTTTTAAGCCGAGTACTAATTCTAAGGAACACGTTTACCGAACCGCTAAGTTACGTAGATGTAAACATACCAACACTGCAAGAGGGGTGGGGGCAGGCATAGTTGCAAACACGCACGATACATACTCACACACACGCACACACCCATAAGAATATGTATGCAATTGTGTGTATATAAATTTCCTTTCTATCCATCTTGATGTCTTCTGATACCCAAGAATAAATGGCACTATCTTCACCTTGTTCATTTTCCATAGCCAGGCTATTTCATACATATCCTTCTCGACTATTCGTGGGACAAAGAGACATGCAACATCAAGTATATAGCATGTGTGGTGAGCCTTGTCCATCACTAGGTCCAGTCTGTTATGCTCTAGCACCTGATCTGCTTAGACTGAGAAATCTCGGAGGATTTTGCTATAGTCTCCGACTCCACCACTCGCTGAGGCTTCTGTTCATACCACATCTTGCCTCGCTCTAGCCCTCACTTATTGCACAGTTTCCAATGTAATACTTTCGCTACCTGATCGTGTTGCCACAACTTGTAATGGTTTTGGTCAAGACTAATGCGTTCGTTCGTGATATGGGCAACGGTTTCATCCACTCTATTGCAGATGCTGGTAACGGAGACACTTGCTCATTCCTCAGGTTGACCCTCCAGTTCGTGGCCAAAGCTTGGTCTTTAATTGCCAGTACAGTGATCTCGGGTTCTTTTTCCCAACAACTTCTGTTGTGGTTACATGGAATTGTGTAGTACCTTCTTGTGTAATTCTGCTTCATGACCTCTTTCTACTTCGTTTGTTTTCCATTTTCTCTGCTCTCAATACATCCTAAATCCTAATTGTCACTACCAAGGTTTCCTTACTTTGGGCTAGGTATGTAACGAAGCTCCCGAGTTCGATACGCACGCAATCTTCCACACTTATTAGTCCGCTTCCTCCAGTTGAAGGTGACTCTAGAGTAAATTATACGAAGCCCAGGATAGCCTTCATGACTACCCATCTGATATGGGTACACCAGGCACGTGCATCACAACCATATGTGCGCCACATGGTAATCTCATATCAAGATAAACAGAGGACGAAGTTGCAGATGGGGCCTAGTTAGAATTTTCTTCAGGTCGGGTAGCCCATCTCGCTCAAAGGTCCCTGAATAAGGTTTGTTTAAAGATGTTGAACGAAACACCCATGTTTCCAAAGGTGAATTATCCAAACATCATAGAATTCCTCTCAACACATGGTTATGATGCTCCTCAACTACATGTGCTCGTGATCAGAGATGTACATATCGTCAGCCACTAAGGGACATACTCAACTGGTTAAGGTCAAACAACTGACAAGCAAATCTGTGGTACTGAGCTGGTGGGTGGTGCTGTAGCCCATCTTTTATACCAAGAGAAAACAGTACGGCTGCAGTCAAATGACTGAAAAAAAAAGATTTCTCCAGTTGTTAGTTTTTATTGTTTGATCTTAGGCTGCTACAATTAGGCTCTCTTTTTCTTTTTTTTAATTGCCACTTTTTTTAACTAAGCCCAGGATTTTGTTCCACATACGTCTCCAATGGCTCCCCAAAATTAGTCAAGCAGAGGTTTCTCTTCGATCAGTCTGACGTGTTCTCTTTGTATTTCATTCTTGTCCTTTTCTCCTATTTCGCGCTTTATCGTCTGTTCTTTATTAACTGTCTTTAGCAGTTCTTCTGACATTTTTTCCATCTGTACACATTCTTCTACTGCTATTGAGTCTCTTCTACCTGGTCTCTCTTCAACTACAGCCGGTTGATATCAGCTCTTGGATGGTGGGCTCCATACAGCGTCAAAAACTTCCTAGTTTTTCTGTCAAGTTTCTTTATATCGTTTTTGATCCAGTGTGTAATTCCAATTATTATTACTACTACTACTACTACTACTACTACTACTACATCATCACCGTTATTATTATTATTATTATTATTATTATTATTATTATTATTGTTGTTGTTGTTGTTGTTGTTATCAGTAGTCATAGTAGCGAGATACATTAGTAATTGCAAGATAAGGAAAAATGTTTATATGGTGATATAAATAACTTCAATCTTTAAAGTTACGGAAATATGAATCCTAAGAAAAACACACTTGTTTTAGAAATCTCTTGTGTCAAGTGTGTCGATATTTCTCTTCAACGAAAATTGATCAACGTATTATTGTTGAAAATTGAAAAGCTATATGATATAATAAATATTACCTCAATGAATTCTTGGAGGAAGTCTTAGATGTGAAATTGTGAATGCTCTTTTTGTAAAGTGAATAATTTATAAAAGTTAGGAGTAAACAGTGGTGTATCCTAGCTGGCCAAATAGGATTTCATTGCATTTGTATTTCATACAATTAGCAGAACGAATTATAGCAACAATTTCCGGTATTGTGGCAATGTCTGTTCTGTGGGAATATTATAATTAAGTGGCTTGAACTGTATACTGCCATTTCTTCCTTCATCACACCCAAAAGAGTAAAACCTATCTGAATATGATTTTGACTAAAAGAAATGGTATATAGTACTAAATTCAATTTAGTATTTCAGTGTGTTACAATAAAACATGATATTTATCATATTCGATTGAAACCAGGAGGACACACATATATTCACGAAGAAATATAATCGATTATAACAACCAGTGTTTATCATTCGTAAATAGCTAACCTATGAAAGACCTCTTTGTCATTGTTCAATCCCTTAGAAACGATCCTCAAATCACATCTACACTTCTCAAAACAAATCCTTTATAAGTTTTATAATGAATTATATAAAATGACAGGATGGCCAAGACAAAAAATGTATTGACCGTGAGTTTTCTTTATCAGCATTGATCGGGTGCTACAAAAACAGAAATATTTAAGGGAATATCAGGGGTAGTATTTGTTCAAAATGCTCAGAGAGACGAAGCTAAAATATTAATATGAAATTAGTCAGTTCTAGCGTATCTAACAATACACTGTCTTAAGATTTAAGACAATATCAAGCAAACACAAAATAAAAGTTTAAGCGAAAATGCTTTTATTCGAGTACCGATACATCAATATGATTTAAAACTTTTGATTGAGCAATTTCCATTCCATTACAATACAAATATTCTTCGGAAAATTATTCGCCATTTACATTTACATTCTTTAAAATATACAACCCAGGTACCTAATTGACAGAATATAATATTAAGTGAAGAAAGAGAATTTTCATATTCTTCACTGTAACATCATAATCCACGGGATTCAGAGAACATCATGGCGTTCTCCAAATATTAGGGAAGTGGGGTAAAATGCCTTAGCATAGTTCAAGAGAGTGTATCAGAATTGTTCTGAAATTTGCTGCAGCAAAGCATTATGGATTGTTTGAAAACAATATAGATCAAAAGTATGTCTGCAATAATTTTCATGGGAACTTATACAAACTTACAACTGCATATGCATACACACACAGGCATAACATTACATACACACACACACACACACACACACACACACACACACACACACACACACACACACACACACACATATATATATATATATATATATATATATATATACATAAACACACACACACTCACACACACGAACACACGCACACACAGCGACACAAACTTTATCTAATAACTTATGCTTTTCATATCACAAGTATGATTAATTCAGAGAATATATTTCAAATCTCATTGATTATATATTCATTATTTCCAACAATAGACTTCTTAATTAATTCAAATAATGTGGAATACCCAAATTCTTGTTTCATTGGTTCAGTCTATATTAATACCGAAATGACCTTGAAAGTATTTCGGCTGAATAATTCGATACATCGAGTTAAATAGGTAAATTTCCAGATTTTCACCCGGAAAATGTTTATTGGAAGAACGTAAAAGAGATCTAGAAAAACGTGTGGTATGAAATCGGAAAATTCATTTAACATATATACCTTCATTGGTATCAATCAATATATATCAGTGTTGTTGGCACTCCGTCGCTTACGACGTCGAGGGTTCCAGTTGATCCGATCAAGGGAACAGCCTGCTCGTGAAATTAACGAGCACTCCACAGACACGTGTACCCTTAACGTAGTTCTCGGGGATATTCAGCGTGACACAGTGTGACAAGGCTGACCCTTTGAATTACAGGCACAACAGAAACAGGAAGTAAGAGTGAGAGAAAGTTGTGGTGAAAGAGTACAGCAGGGTTCGCCACCATCCCCTGCCGGAGCCTTGTGGAGCTTTAGGTGTTTTCGCTCAATAAACACTCACAACGCCCGGTCTGGGAATCGAAACCACGATCCTATGACTGCGAGTCCGCTGTCCTAACCACTGGGCCATTGCGCCTCCACATATAAGTGTATTTGCAACTGAAAAAACAAAATATATAGATAACCTTATATAGTTCTTTCTAATTTAGGTGAAAGAAAGTCAGCGATTTTGAAGGGGGTTGGTTAGTGAATACCATCCTCTGTAAAAAAATTTCGTGATATTCCTGACTGCATTTACATTTCCAATTAGAATTATATTAAATCGCCTTTCTTTTCTCGAAATGTTTTAAAAAAATTCTGTGTTCCTTTTCAAACCAAATTTACTGGGCAATTGATTTTATTAGTTGTTCTGCAGTTTCATATCAGTGTTATAACAGCAACATAGTAATCGTGAAGGAACAACAATGAAATGTTTTGTGTTGGTTCTGTCATGAAGATAGGGTGTGAACCCATGACTATTGTAGGTCTCTCGAGACAGAGATATCGATGGGATTAACGTTGCGTTTGAAAAGTTGGAAGTCGACATTAATGTTCCTCTTGAACGGTTGCAAATTGCTTTGTGAATTGATTCTACAAGCAGTGCCATAATTCTCAGCTGAGGACAATTACTTTCACTTATGCTGGTTATATATTTCAAGGAGGCATTTACGTTACAATTTTCAATCCTTACAACAAGGTATACAAGTTCTCGTGCTTTACTATGTAAAATGAAAATTATATTTATATATTATATAAATGAATATATATGCACACATATATATATATATATATATATATATATATATATATATATATATATAGTGTGTGTGTGCGTGTGTGTATAGATATGGGTATACATATAAAGAGCAGGTATACATATTCTTTGTATATTACTTCATATATATGGATAAGAAAATGGTCGAGGAAAAAGAAAAAAAGCACGAATGACATTACTAAACTGATCATATTTACAAGATTTTATGTAAGAAACTAGTCGATCAGCTGCCGTAATGTCTCTAACTACGTGTTAGGTGTAAACCACTTATATGTATCTAAGATCAGCAGCGATACTGGCTGTATTTCTTGTATATTCTTAGTAATTGTATTGTTAATCATATTCATGTAGAACATGGTTGCATTCGCAGTTTAATAGGTTTACATTCAAGCAGAATGAAAGCAAACATTTTGGCAGTGTTTATACATATTTATATATTATTGTGCAACAAACAAATTCCTGGACTATCCGCACTAGTTATATGAATTTTCGTATACGGGGATAATCTTTTTCTTAAATACAGCTCTTCACCGGGTATTCCTCAAATATTAAATACTCAAAGTTGTAATATTATGTCCAAATTTTGACAAAAGGCCAGCACTTTTGAGGGGAGGGAGTAAGCCGATTACTTCGGCCCCAGTGCTCTACAGGTACTTATTTTATCGACCCTGAAAGGATGAAAGGCAAAGTCAACCCCGACGGAATTTATACTGAAAATATAAAGACGGACGAAATTTCGCCAAGCTTTTCACCTAACGTGCTATCATTTCTGCTAGCTCACCACCTTACTTCAAGTAGTAATATTCTCATTTGATTTCTTTAAGCACAAACAAACATATTCACATTTAGTTAATGATCTTTACATATCTGCAAGTATAATTCGTTTCATATTTTTAATGTCGATGCATTCCTATTGTAAATAGGGTTTCCAATTTTTCTATAATATTCAAATATTTGTGTCTATTGTAAGCTTCTGAAAATTGAGAGGAAACAAACAAAAACAGATCGTTATTTGTACGTAAATGAATTTATGATGTAAAATGCTCTGATGTTAATTCTGTTACTAAAGAGTATTACATTTCTAATGTTCTCAAATGTATTTTAATTCTTTTGTCGACAATGAAATTAGTCTTCTCCTTTTTATGTTTCTTTTATGATTTTGGTAACCTTCTTGCTTATAGGAAGTGTAGATAACACACAATACAGCAGACGTTAAACTAATGGAAAGGTAAGCGGTAAAGATACCGAAGAGTCGTCAGATCGCATCCTGCACTCAGTTCATGGTCAATATGCTGACAATGAAATTGCCTGCTACTACGATTTACAACTGAGTAGCTCGAAGTATTACCACTTACTATTCCTAATAGAAACAGATCTGCAGACTGTATTAGTAATTTCTTTATGAGTCCTTGTTTAAGGAAAGTAACGTGAAATAGACAGTATTCTATCCTGGTTGAGCTTTAACTCTCAATTTCCTGTCTCTACAAAAAATAACAGAGTTAACAGTCTTTAAGTATACATGTGTTTCGGGGAAAATCGCAAGAGAATGTATTCATATAGAAGTTTAATTCTTCGTATATAGCAAATAATCGTTTTCCGAAGTTTTAATACCAGTTTAAAGAAGAGGCGTGTGAGCTTAAGGAGGGATTAAGAGATAAGGCCTCTGTTCCCTACAATTACAGGAAATATTTTGATCATAACGTTAACGAGTCACACCGCTTGAAGTAGGTCATTGTCGAAGAAACCAATTGCACGTTTCAATAATTACAGTGATTTGTTTTGTTATGTCTAGTACGTTGCACCAAATTTTAATCGCAAACAAAAGATTCTATTAGAAACAGCTGCACATTTATTTGAGTAAGTATCTTCTATATATTCTCAGATTGACTCATTCATTCAGAGTAAAACAGGGTAGGGGAAGCGCTGATAACTCCCGCTGGTTTGCTTGTATCTAATCTTGAGTAGCAGACTTAACTCGTGACATGTTTAAAATAAATTCGTAGATCTTAGATGTCTTTAGTAGAGTTCAGTCAAGTATTTGAATAAGACAATTAATTAGGGGATGACGAAGGAATCAGAGATTCTTCCTCTCTCTCTTTAATAATATTGGAGGCCCACCATATAGGTCAGGAACATTTGCCCTCCTCTGACTAGCCTATAAATAAAAAAGCGTTACTGATACATTACAGTTTGAGTCCAACACGAATTGAATTCGGAAACTCACGGCATAATATTTTTAATGATGTAGAGTAGTTCTATAATGTCAAATCATAGAAGTACCCTTGATTTCTATTTGAAAGAAAATATGGTTAATATACTGGCTCAAGATCAGAATCTGTAGGAAGCGATGGTTAATCATCGATCTGTACAAATCAGACACTATTGCATCCATTCAATACATTTAAGGTATGATAAAAATATTTTCTTATAAAGGAGCAAATTGCCAGATTTGTTAGTATAAAGTAAAATCAATGTCAGAATATAAGGACATGCAAATAAATACTGCAAACAATTTGTGTGAAAATCAAAGACTACTAGATTTAATGTAATGTTACAGTATTTTTACCAATACGGTAGCTTGAAAAGAATAACAACATTAGGTCAAAAACCTCGCGGCTGGCAGCATCGTAGATTAACTCAACTGTTTTATATGAACAGCAATTGGCTGACCGAAGACAAAAGATTAAGTCACCCACTCCTGAATGGCATCTTCATACAGAACACTAACAGCAAATAACAAATGCTATTAAGCATTTTTCATGCTTTGAGACTGATTTTTCTAAATTGTTTCCTTAATAGTCAATTTAATAATCTACGTCTTATTGTAGAGTATCATTGTTTTAATAACTCAAAACCGATAGACGGAAACAGCAGATATTTGTGTTAATAGTACTTAAACTGAATTTTCATATTTCGAAATTGACAATGAAATATTCGATAATTTTAAGTAAAATTAATTTTACTTTTTATGGAATTTGAAATAAAAGCAATGAAATTTGTAAATTTGAGGAAGAGCCTGTTTATTGAAGTCAATTCAACAAATCATTCTTAGATGTATCTGATAAGAAAACACTATGTAGAAAGAAAATTGCAAACGTATAGGTGAATATAACATTAATGAATCTGTAGTTTATTTAATTATATAGATATATATGATGATTCGCTTGAACAAACGCTAATATTCCCGAAGATCAAATATGGAATTGTTATGCATGAGAGTAAAAGGATGTTATTTTACTAATTTCTTTTGTATCCAGTACCTTTAATAAACAGCTAGGAATGCAGTAAGAAATCAGAGAAACATATGCAAAGGAAGTGAGAAAGTTAGCGCTTTTCAGCACATGTTAGTAAGCCTGACATAGACATTCAGACCAAAAGATAGTTGTGGCGATTTTTTCTCAGTTACTTTAAATTTGAAGGACCTGTAGCTAATTGAAGGAATTGGCATGTAATCTGAGTAATGATGATAAAAGCTTAAACTTAACATTGTGATATTCGCTGGCAATTTCATTCAGATATATAAAATTGTTAACCAAATAGGAACAGTTTTCGACTACTTACGTTACAATATCGAATTAATTTAACCATTTTCACAAAAAAACTGCAAATAGAATTATATTTCAAATTATAATAAGAGAAACAGTAAACATTTTTCAGTACGTTAGCAAACTGTTATAATATGAACTTCAGTGTTACTTACTATTGTCCGCGAAAAGTTTTTAGATTTCATCAAAACCCAAAAATACATAATTTAAAATATGTATAGAAACAAAACAAAATGCATTAACATCATGGATTATGAACATTATCTTAGAGCAATCATATATGTACTGCTACTATATATACAAAGATTAGGATAAAATTGTATGGAATTAAAAGTTTTTAAAACAATATGGTTTTTTAGAGAACTATAACCTTTAATCGTTCGTGTTATAGTAAACCGTTTATCTTTTTAGTTTTTAAGAAATGTAGCTGTAAGTTGTTTCTTACTAATTACCTTTCAATAGACTTGATCGTCCACTTTTTCATATTTTAACAGTTTTATTATCATTTCCAAAGAGGAAGTGACTCATGAGCTCTGTTTGAAAACTATTTAAATAAAGACTGTAAAAAGCAAAATGTTTCTTTGAAATAATCCTTTATGCCAGAACAATAAATGTTGATGCAATGAAAATTTATGATTTTCAAGTTATTCATCATATCAATGAAAGATTTTATAAAGTCTAAAATGATAAAAATTAAAAAAATTATTTAAATCATTGTTGAAATAGTTTATGCAGATTATTCAGTCATGGAGTTCGCGTAATGATATTGTTTAAATTATTTCTTAGATAAATATTTTTCCGCAAATTCTAGTGTTTGCTTCCTTTCACGATTGAACCATATCGAATGCGGGAGTAGTTAACTTTATTCTTTCAGTTGCTCGAGTATCGGTACTTAAGTGTGGGAAACAACAAAACAATTTTTTGAATAAAACTTTACGAAAATTTCCACTGAATATATACAATATGAAAAATTTCAATGCAAAACTGGAATAGCTAATGTGTAGTAAACATTGATATACAGTAAAACTGGTTATGCTATCGTGTGGAAATGCATAAGGCACAAAAATATACACTAAGCGTGCACAGTAGCTTGGTAAGTTCAATAGCAGGAATGTGATAGATATAGCAAAGAGCAATTTGGCGACTCGTACCTGTGGTACGTCAGAGAGTTTTTTGGACTGATTTTCTTTATTGGCTAAACGAATTTGTTTCTTGTGCACTGAGCGAATGGTTTCAACGATAATCATGGAAATTAAGCCAACAATTGCAATCATGGGTAAGAGAATGGTAATAACCGTATCAACATAGGTAAGAATATTCATTAAATTTGTATATTCTACAATAGTTTTACAGACAAGCTTGTCGGAACTATTATGAGGAGAATATAAAGGCTTCTGTGGTTTCGTTATGGGTATGATGACAGAAAACATGACAAGCCCTGCGAAAGCAAAAGTTAGCGTAGTGATTCGAGCGCGCTTAAAAGTACACACAGTTTTTAATTTCAGTGGGTGACATATGGTGATGTAATTTTCAATAGTAATACATACAACGTACCAAACAGACAAGAAACTGCTCACATAGGACAAATAAATATTTCCTTGGCAAATTCCATTTACGTGCATTGCCATGTAGTTGAATGATTCCAACCATACTGCTAAAATTGTAACCAAGAAAAATGTATCAGATACTAGTACGGCTTGGACATAAACAGATGATGATAATTTTCGTAGACCTTTCGCGGAAAACACCCAAATTGAGATTAAATTTCCAATGATTCCAACCGTAGATATTAATGGATTCACGTAGCTCCGGAGAAAACCGATGATTAAATTTTCGATTGATCCTTTTGTAGAGTCATCATAATCTAGCGGCCCATCGGAGGTGTATTGGTTGGTGAGGTTAGAATATCCTTCTGAATCTTCGTAATTTTGGTATTCCATATTTCACAATTCTGAAACAGAAACAATGTATATTTAGTAATGTTTTCTTTTTCTATACCTAAACTTTCAAACCAGTGGTTTAGGAATATATATATATATATATATATATATATATATATATATATATATATATATATATATATATATATATATATATATATATATATACCAGATTAAGCACATAAATGTGAAACAAGGTAGAAAAATAGTACTCCAATACCGGAGGTAGAATAGTATGCTTTATAGATAAACTTGCAAAAACATCACAAAAACTATTACTTGGAGTTTCACGTTCCCGTTTGTCGGAGAGATTTGGTTTAGGAATATATATATACCAGATTAAGCACATAAATGTGAAACAAGGTAGAAAAATAGTACTCGAATACCGGAGGTAGAATAGTATGATTTATAAATAAAGCTGCAAAAACATCACAAAAACTATTACTCGGAGTTTCACGTTCCCGTTTGTCGGAGAGATTTGGTTGAGAATGGAACAA
Organism: Octopus bimaculoides; assembly: GCF_046866305.1. NCBI lineage: Eukaryota > Metazoa > Mollusca > Cephalopoda > Octopoda > Octopodidae > Octopus > Octopus bimaculoides. Next base: position 51,810,398 of record NC_142930.1, on the reverse strand, counting down.
AAATAAGGTTATATGTGTAAATATACAACTGTAGCAGAAATAGTTTTATTGAAAATCTTAATTACATCATTTTTCGTTGCTTTGACTTAAAGTAAACCTTGAGGCATTCTTATATGAAAATTTTTATTGATAGAATCGTGTATGATGATCAATACTGGAATACTAACAGCGGTGAATAAAAACTATCCTACTCTTCAATCAGTTTTTACTGATTTTAGTTATCTGGTGATGATAATGTAAACGCAATGTTATAACTGTCCATTGTAGAACAATATTAATTTCTAATTAGAGGTTAATTGAAGAACAGACAAAATAATATTCCCGCTGAGGGTTAAAAACTTAAACAGCTTATATATATATATATATATATATATATATATATATATATATATATATATATATATATATTATAGAGTGAGATTTCACTTCCTTTGTTTATCTCCTTCTCTCTCTCCTTCATCTGTTTTCTTCATCTAGAAGAAATCAGCAGTATTCGAATCTTCAGTGTGATGAGTTCAGTCCGATGAAAATAAAAATAAAGCATAAACGCATAATGATTATAACATTAATGTCACCGTACTAGTATCTTAATATTATCATAACTTTACAGAAACATAAACTAAGTACTAATCCTTCTCATGTTAAATTACATATTTGTAACTGTAAAGAAGGAAATGAATGCCATATTAATGGATACTGCGTAATGAAAAATAGAGTATTTAGATGTAAATCCGTTCTGCAGACACGGAGCATATTTGGAGTTTGTGCGATAAGAAGAGTTCGTGTGATTAGGTTACAGTTGTTTCTGCTATTGGAAGCAGTACACTCAGAACTGAGTGCTCATTCAATGTCCTATAGCTTCATCGGAACCTTTTTAACGGTACAAGCACTGACCTCATAGTACACTGGTTCTTATTGCAGAAATAGCTGTAAGCCAATAAAGTGATCACATAATTCCTTTTCATTTTTCATTCATCAGTTGATTAATCTTCTCGCCTATCACCTTACTTTAAACATTAGTATATCGAATTCAAAGATCAGTCTTTAGCTTTGCTGTTCCTTAGCAAAGTCATGTGTTTGTATAGAGAAATACAGGTGTATGTATATATATATGTGTGTGTGTATGTGCTAGTGTGTGTATGTACATAAATGTATACCTACTCACACACACACATACACACACACAATCACTTAGACATACAGGGTGTGGTGAATAAACTGTCGTCTAAATTACGCAAAAATGAAAATAACTGACATCTCATTTTAACAGATATATTTACCAAAATTATATAAAGACATCTTGAAATAATGAACCGTAGATTTATTCAATTAAATTACTGTTAGCTTCAACCACGACCTCCAGACGACTTCGGAATCTTTTGCAACTCTTTTGGACGGTCTATTTGTTTAAGTTGGTGAATGCTGCCATAATTCTTGCCTTCAGTTCATCTTTGGTGTTACAAGGAGTTTTGTTGGTTTCACGCTCAACTGCGCCCCATGCATAATAATCTAGGGGGTTGCAGTTTGGGGTGTTAGATGGCCAGATGTTAGAGGTGATGTAGTCACCATGACTGGGTTCTCCTGCTTGTGTGGCACGGGGCAGAGTCCTGTTCTCAAACATAGGGTATTCCAGCATCCACCCTCTTGACCCATTGAAGCACTACCTCCACCAGGCCCTTGATGTAGGTCTCCGTGTTGAGTGTAAGGCCGTGTGGGAAGATGAATGGAGGCATAACGTCGCCATCCCTATTGATCACTCGAAACACCATGATGTTGATTGGATGTTTGATTTTTATCACTCTCGGTACATGTCCTCAGATAGCGCTGTCCTCAGATTGACACCCAAAACTCTGAAATGTTCGTATTGGAGATTCTGGTGCGAATGCCAAGCAGTACAGCATTTTGTTTCCAAGTTTCTGCCAGAGTGAATTGCGTCATGGTGCTGTTTTTCTCATAAACGGTGCCCAACTGCCCTACTCTACTGTGTAGTCGACAAAATCAAAAACAAACAATGTGCATGCGAGAAATTAAAAATATAAAATGGCGACAATTTACCCATCACACCCTGTAGATATGCCTGTGTTTCTATATTCTTTATATGAATATTTAAAACGTTTATAAGTGTATGTATATGTACATTCGTCCATATGTGAATATTCATGGCTTGTACGACTATGGTTTCGATTCCTGGATTGATTGATGCGTTACATTCTTGATCAAAACACTTCAGTTTATTCAGGTGACAGGGACGAATATATGCACCACAGAGACTTGGAAACCGGACTAACGGGTTTATGAGTCGGGATGAAACTCTAATATTTTTTTGATTAATAAATAGATTGATAGATAGACATTGGCTAATAATTGTGTTTACATGAAGTAGCATTTCTTTTTCCTTTTGCTTTTTGCTAAAAGCTGAAACACCTTACATCATTACTCTTACGCAAACAAATGAAGAATGGAAGCAACATGATACAGAGGTGAAAATATTAATCAATATATAATTGTTAAGATCCCAGACCATTTGGGTCTGATAATGTTGGAAAATGTTCATAACTTTTTCTATCTATTTCTATACACGGAACATGTGCGGTGTATTCTCCTATTTACATATAGATATTTTCATACTTAGAATATCATTTTTGCAAAATGAGAAATGCATTGATTATAGCAAATCGATTATGCTTGAAATAAACTTTATTAGCCAGGTGGTATTTATAAATTACTTAATAAATGATGAAGAAAGTGTCAGTAATAATTCTACGATACTGAGGATAATGAAATAATATAGGATTTTGAATGTAACACCTGTTCTTCGCAAAAACATTTGTTTCGGTTAGTAACCAATTAACAATTATATGTTAATATTTCCGTATATCTGTGCTTTATACTGCGTGGTACCTTGAGCAAGTGTCTTCTACTATAGCCTCGGACCGACCAAAACTTTGTGAGTAGATTTGATAGACAGAATCTGAAAGAAGCCCGTCGTATATGCATTAATGTATGTATGTATGCATGCATTTGTGTGTCTGTGCTTGTCCCCCCCCCCCCCGTCGTTTGAAAACCGATGTTGGTGTGTTTACGTCTCCATAACTTAGCGGTTCGGCAACAGAGACGATAGAATAAGTACTAGGCTTACAAAGAATAAATCCTGAGGTCGATTTGTTCGACTAAAGATGGTGCCCCAGCATGGTTGCAGTCAAATAACTGAAACAAGTAAAAGAATAAAAGAATGCTGTAGAAACAATTTCATCAATTGCATGAATCATCAGTAAGGTTAGCGCAGAGTAACAACAGTGAAAACTTCAATTACGCAAATTCAACTTATATATCGAGAAATTTTCTTCATATTTTCTTCCTTTATTTATGAAACACTGATCCCGTCCGAATTTACAAATAGTTAGAGAAATGAACAGGCATATTTGAAAATTTCTTTAAATATTCTGATGCAATCCACAAAGAAGAGATTCAATGTCTAATTGAAAGGGTCGAAGTTAAAATATGATAGAAGACGTATTAGTTCTAAAAAGTTATACGAACACAACCAATGAAAGCAAGTTCACTTTCAGATACCGTACAAGGATTTTCACACAAACAAGGATTTGAAACACTTTCAATGCAGTATTTTCAGTATGAAACGAAAAGTTATTTTGAAAATATCCAAAACGTTTCAAGATATACTACGTAAAGATTGAACAAAAGAAAATCTAGTTATATACTAACAAATCATTTCAATTTTCTACAGGTTATTGAGGGAGTGTTTGTCTGTAGAAACGTTTACTTTTTTACAGGCAAAAATTAACCCTTGCGACAACATTATCAGTAATTTTATTTTAAATTTTTTAAAAGGTTTAATGAAAAATAACAACTAATTAATCAATAATGGCTTCATCCTTGTTGTTTACAGCTTCTTCCCAACGTTCAACACGATTTTCAATACTTCGTTGGTAGAAATCACCCGATTTTGACCAGAAAAATTGATCTAACCATGCTCTCAATTGTGCATCCGTATTGAACTAAACTCCGCGCATAGCATTTGAAAGAGATCGAAAGGGGTGGAAATCCATTGGTGCCAAATCAGGAGAGTACGGCAGGTGTGGCAGCACTTCCCAGTCATGCGTCTGAATGGCTTCCTTGGTCATATTGGTGTTATGAGGGCGGGCGTTGTCGTGCAGCAGAACTCCATGCTGTCGATTATGTCTTTTCTCTTGAATAGCCGTGTTGAGTCGTCCCACCTGTTGAACATAGAGTTTCGCGTTGACAGTTTAGTTCCGTTCAAGCAATTCGTAATGGATAATCTTTTCCCACCCCCACCATACGAACAACATCGTTTTACGCGGATGAAGATCTTGTTTCACGCGCGATGTCGCTTGTTTACCGGGGCTAAGCCATTCCTTGCGCTGCTTCATATTGATGTAGAGGCACCATTTTTTGTCACCAGTAACGATTCAGTAAAGAAATCATTGCTTGTGTCCATGAGTTGAGCGGTGATGAGCAAGCAAACCAGCGGAGATTGTGACTGATTGATTTTTGTTGCTGTCACTTAAAAGCATGCGGAATCCATGCTACATACTTCTGAACTTTTCCCACCCAGTGAAGATGCTTCTCTAGAGCAGTGTGGGAGCATTCAATTTTCTCTGCCATTTCCCTTGTCGTTTGACGAGAATTTTCATGCAACAGTTGGTTTAATCGCTCTTCCTCGAGCTCAACCGGCTGGCCAGAACGAGGTGCGTCTCTGAGGTCAAAGTTTCCATTTTTGAACTTGGCATACCAACTACGAGCGGTTTTTTCAGCTATGGCTCCCTCTCCATACACAGCACAAATGTCACGAGCAGCTTTTGCGGCCTTAGAACCTTGACTAAAAGCAAAAAGAATGTGTCGGAAAGGGTCGTTTTTCTTAACTTAACATTCCATTTTAATGATCTGAAAATAAACAAAAATTAACTAAAATTAACTCGAAAAAAAAAAAAAAAAATTCCAAAATGATTCTCGAAAACATGGATTCCAAAATTCAAAAACGCAATCAATTCCAAAATTTAAAAAAAGCGGCGGGAACTTAGTTGCCAACCCAATACATGAGTATAAGCGCAATTTTCCACGTAAACTAAATGACTCTTAATGAGGTAAATATATATCTTAAGTTACATGACTGTTAATATTCAACAGGATACTTGGTTGCCGTTGTGGAATGCTAGATTTTCAACTATCAATTAGTTCAGTATAATAGATAATAAAGAGTTCCATATAACACCTGTCTATATCTAAAACCCTTTTCTTTAAAAAAGATTTAGAATTCAAGTTATATTTTAATTAGTGATTATCCATCCATATATTTTCTCGATATATACATTATCGGCTGCTATTTCCAGTGAAAATTGGTGCATTGTTGTACCACTATTCTCTCTCTCTATATATACACATACATACATACATACATACATACATACATATAGCAGTTCAAGGAGATTTACAGTGTCGTTCAGATTGCTTCGCGCCATTTATTTACCTACGTTTTTGTGTAATACCAGCCTCAACTGAACTTGCTTTTCATCTTTCTGGATTTCAGAAAATAAATGGTTCTCCACTATTTTGATTCATACAATATAATCGACTACCGTCTAACCTTCACAATTTGAAGATAAATAACTCTCATCACAAAGATACGAAAACATCGTCTCTCTATGAATTTGTCCGTTGATTATAAATTAAAAGCGTTATTATATACCTTAACATTTGTTACCTTAAGTGAAATATGTTGTGATATATGAGAATTCTGAATATAAGAGTTGGTTGAAAGAGCAAAAGAAGTTTGATTAGAAATTCTGAATTCTGAATAACTGAACTGCTCCTGCTTTAGTTCATTACATTTTAATACATTCTGAGACATTTTGACTGTTGTAAAGATAAAGATATAAGCGAAAGATATAAAAGTCTTGATCTGTAACACCACTGAAAGAGAGCGAAATAGAAATCGGGAAAGAAAGAATCAGAGATGGATTATGATAAGGAAACTGTAGCTGAAATAATGGTACAAGTGTTATAATGAAAACGAAAATGAGAGAGTTATCGTATACATCTGATTGTATTCGTATATATGTTTGCGTATGTGAGGTAGAGACAGAGGTTTTATATAGGAATAATAGAGCGATAAAGAATAATGTAGTGTAAAAGATAGAGGAAGATCTAAAATACAGTGTGAATTTTTTTAGAGAAAATGGAAAAGCAAATATAACTAAGCGACTAGAAATACCAGGTTCAAATTTTGGCAGAAGGCCAGCAAATTCAGGGTTCGGGCTAAGTCAATTACATTGACTTCAGTATTCACTAGTGGAGGCGCAATGGCCCATTGGTTAGGGCAGCGGACTCGCGGTCATAGGATCGCGGTTTCGATTCCCAGTCCGGGCGTTGTGTGTGTTTATTGAGCGAAAACACCTAAAGCTCCACGAGGCTCCGGCAGAGGATGGTGGCGAACCCTGCTGTACTCTTTCACCACAACTTTCTCTCACTCTTACTTCCTGTTTCTGTTGTGCCTGTAATTCAAAGGGTCAGCCTTGTCACACTGTGTCACGCTGAATATCCCCGAGAACTACGTTAAGGGTACACGTGTCTGTGGGGTGCTAAGCCACTTGCACGTTAATTTCACGAGCAGGCTGTTCCATTGATCGGATCAACTGGAACCCTCGACACCGTAAGCGACGGAGTGCCAACAACAACAACAGTATTCACTTCATACTAATTATATCGACCGTGAAAGACTGAAAGGGCAAAGTCAACCTCGGCGTTAAACCCCTCCCTCTCTTACCTCCTTTCATTCTTTCCTACTCCAACACTCCCAAAACCTCTACCGAGCCTCCTACTTCCTCCCTCTAATACTGCTTGCTCTCCACATTTAAACGTTCCACCTTTAAACATCTCTGCAACATGATCTGAAATGTAAAATTTTTTCTGCACTTACGACGGAGGCTCGATTTATTCAATGTTTGCATCCAGTGTAGCCTACTTATAGTGAACTACATCTCCCAACATTATGATGGATCTCCGAGACCTCAGAAACGACTTTCAGACTTTTAACATCTTACATATTCCCCTTTAATTTTCTCTATCGTTTGTACTATGTTGAAGTTTGATCTATCAATATTAATATCTACATACTTATACTTAAATATTCATCGCCTGAAGGTATTCAGTCTTTGCTTTCTTTCTGTTTGCATGTATATATATATATATATATATATATATATATATATATATAGGTGAGGTTAAGTTTGAGGTAACAACTGTCTAAGGGATAAGTAGTAAACTATGAATCCACTGGTATATTACCTATATTTAGTCATAAACATAAATAATAGGTAATGACAAAAGTAAACTGGAGTTTATCAGTATCGAGAGGCAAATGGAAGATGGGGATACAATTCATTGATAACAATTGATTTCCATCAATTACCATTTATTAATTAGTTACAAAAAGAAGCAATCTCGACTTATCGCTATTTCAGTTGTCATGGTTCATTGCGCTAATGACCACAATGATGGTAATGATAGTTATCTTTGTAAGTAATGAGTTATAACAAACTGAATCACGGAGTATCATCAGAGCGAATTCTATTTTCCGCTCTGATGATGTTTCGTGATTCAATTTGTTATAAGTAGCTACCTACAATGATAACTATCATTACCATCGTTGTGGTCGCTAGAGCAAAGAACCATGACAACTGAAACAGTTGTAAGTCGAGATTCTGTCTTTTTGTAGCAAATTAATAAATGGCAATTGATGGAAATCAATTGCTATCAATGAATTATATCTTCATTTTCTATTTACTATATATATATATATATATATATATATATATATATATATATATAGAGAGAGAGAGAGAGAGAGAGAGAAATAAGAACGCACCTAAATACACATGCATACACCCATACATCACACACATAAATACATAAACATATACATGTGTATATATAGATATATATATATATATAGAGAGAGAGAGATAGATAGATAGATAGATACATAGATACATAGATACATACATACATACATACATACATACATACATACATACATATACATATATATATATATTTGAGAAAATGAATAGAAATGGCTTCTCTGATTATTTTTTCTAGTTTAATAATCATGTTTATAAATTTACAAAAGGGTTTTACCTAAAAAAAATGTGGCTTCTGTTTGACATTTGCTCGTCCTATCTGTTAATGAATACACAACCGCACGAACTTATCTTTTCTAATTCTCTTAAATCTTTTTCATTGCAATCTACCACCAACACTATTTACTCCATCTAACTTCTTCCCCGCCGAAATTCTCTCCGGATACCCCGATAAAGTGCTATCATTCCGCAAAGGTGAGGGTAGAAGTCCGGTTGGAAATAAAAAAATGAGTCCTGGTTTGTCGGATACGTGTAGAGCCGAGGTATGTTGACTGGTACGGGGCCCGTTGATTTGTAGTGGACTCAGGTGGAGGTTGTCTGTAGTGATAGAGATATCTAGAGAGCTAACAGATGTGTCACATACATTAGAAGTGAGTTCTAGGGCATAGTGAAACTAGTATCGGAGTTAAAGCGATTGTCTGTGAGTGTAGTCGCAATCTAGTTAGTGACAGTACAGTTCAGGTGTGAAACTAGTGAACTAGAAAAATATGTGCTTTCAGGTTATGCACAAAATGCTTGTGTAAGGTAAAGCTACCTTGGTACCTACAGCAACCTCACCAAATTATTGGTAAATTTCACCTGGAAAACAAGAAACAATTTAGATTGAAGATGAACTAATTAAGATGGAATGGGGTAGTATATTTGGGTATGAATAAGGTTAGTAGTCTAGAGTGTGTTTAAGGGTGTATAAAAAATCCACCGAAGAAATTATCGTGTAGGATGGTTTAATATTCATAGGGAGTAGACGTTGGAAACATCTTACCGATATAGAGAACGACAGGAAGTGGTTTGAGACAGTATTCGTGTATTTATTCTGTGTTTCTGAGACGAAAATACGGAATGATAGCAATTTATCGGAGTATCCGCAGAGAACTTCGGAGTGGGTGAAGTTAGAGGGAGTAAATAGCATTGGTAGTAAGTAGTAATGACGAAGAATTAAGCGAATTAGAAACGAAAAATTCGTGCAATCGTGTAGCTATTAACGGATAGGACAACCAAATGTCCTACAGAAAGCAAATTTTTTGAGGTAAAACCTTTTTGTAAATAAATAAACATCTAATTATTAAAATGGAAAAATGATCAAAAGAGCCAATACTATTCATTTTTTCAAATATATTGGGTTCGCAAGAAGTAATTTCATTTCTTTAGTGTGAAATAAAAGTAATTGTTTTTTCATACAAAGAATGAACTTTAATCAATTGTATGTTTTCCATTTTGCTCGATGACCTTTTTCAAGCCTTCTGGCAACTCCATGATCCCGCGCTCATAGAACTTCTGGTCCTTATCAGCTTAAAACTGAAGCAAGTGCGATTTCAGGTCATCATTATTATTGAAAGTTTTGCCATTCAGAGAATTTTGCAAACTTCAAAATAAATGGTAATTTGATGGGGAAGGTCAGGGCTATATGGTGGATGTGACATCACTTCCCAACCAAGTACCAATAATTTTTAACCAGTTAGCAAAAGCGTGTGTGGTCTAGCGTTGTCGAGGAGAAACACGATTCCCCCTCGATTTGCCAATTCTGGCCGTTTTTCTTTGAATGCTTCCTCCAGTTTTATCAGTCGTCGACTCTAAACATCTGAATTGATTGTCTGGTTTCTTAGAAGCAGTTCAAAATACACAACACCGTTGTAATACCACCAAACTGACAACATAACCTTTTTTTGTTCATGCAATTCAGGCTTCGATGTGGTTTATGCTGGTTCATTATGCTTGGACCATGATCGTTTTCGATTGATGATATTGTGGATAATCAATTTTTCCTCAACAGTGATGATTCGTTTCACTTAAAGGTCGATTTCATTGCGTTTGAGATGCATATCGCAAATATTGAATCGTTGTGTTAAGTGAATCTTTTTCAAGTTACGTGGAACCCAGATATCGAGCTTCTTAACAAGTCCAAGATATTTTGAGTGAAAAATCTCCAGAACGGAATTTTTAAACACTTTCTGACATGTGTTAAGCAATCAACACCATACACTTCACACATCTCTTTGTGAACCTCAGCAGCGTTCATGACTTTGCGGAAATGAAAAAGCAAAATATGGCGAAAATTTTCGTTTTTGCAGTCCATTTTAAAACTGACACTGAACTAACAGCTTTAAACAAAATTTCGCGTAATTTGCTAAAGTAAGCTAAAAGTAACTACTATCAAATGCCAAAAGGAAAGAAGTCATAACATTGACACAAGTTTTTTTTTTTAAATCGTAACTCTGCGCAAAACGACATTACTTTCTTGACAACCCAATATAATACTGTATCGAGGACTCTCTACTTCTCATTCTACTATATATATATATATATATATATAAATTAATTAACAGAAGATGGATTCAGTACAAAACCTTAATTACGTGCAACGTTCGTTTCGACTCATCCTGCTATTGTCCATTCAACATGTATTGCATGAATTTTGCAGTCTGGGTCTCATCAGGTAGATCGATAAAGTTCTGCCTCACTACACAGTTTTAGTGTCGTCTGCCTTGATGGGCAGACTACACTAAAAATCTGTAGTGTGACTTGACTTTATCGATGTAACTGATAAAACCTAGACTTCAAAATCGATGCAACACATTGGAGTCACACACTTATTCTACAGGTGCTAAGACTACAGACCACCCTGAGATTAGGTGGTCTATAGTTTCAGTCTCATCGTTACAGAATCGGCATTTTGGGTCAGCTCCTTTTTTTTATCAAATTGGCTTGGTAGTTCCGGGTTAATTAGCTTTGGTCTTGAACAGCTAATATGAAACCTTTACTCTCTGCTTTTAGCCCTGAGCTTCGTAACCATTGATGCATGTGTTTCTGGTCGACATCAGCTTGTTTGCTACGGACCACATACTTGCCATGCAGAGGTTTCTGTTCCCATCTGCTAGCTAATTTTTCATGTGCTTTTGTCTTTGCAATTAATTTTAATTTCTTTGAAGCAGCAGTTGGCACATTTCCTTCTGAATATACTAGTATGTTCGCGTTTGTGATTCAGTATTTGTAGACCTATATATATATATCATGAATGTGGAATAAATAAACAGAAAGTGATGAATAATGTAACTGAGAAAACTTAGTTTGTATGTGTACACAATGAAGGACACACCGGTAGGACATGTGTAGTTAAGTAATGTGTGAATAGAGATTAATTAGAATCTATAAATACTTAAACTAAATAGCTGATAATTTCTGAGAATATCAACAAATTAGTAATTGAATATTTCCAAAATGCCAAGACATAGGTAATTTTGATTAGAAATTCCGAGAATAGAAGCATACCATTATTTTCTATGAGCTGAAAAAAGAAATTCTACAGGACTGAATTATACTTAAATTGGCTGATTTCTTAAGTTTGTCTTCATGAAATTGAACAAAGAAAGAGAATGCTTCCCATCATAGTGCACAGCACAAAGCTAACGGTTGACTAAAATATCATAGTCATCGTTACGTTTTCTGACTGCAACATAATAGCACAAATGAGTGGACCTTTAAAATCAGTGATGTTTAACTGAAGTGCTGAACCAGATATATATTCTTCAAACAAATGTCAATGCTATTCGGAAAATATTCATGAAGTAAACAAATAAAGTGATATAATTTCCGATGGATGACACACAAGAAACTAATTAGAGTAAAAGATAAAACGACTATAACAAGCAAACAGAAGAAAACACTGATATTATTTTCTAGGAAATATTTAGTTATGTAGATTCTTGAACATAACTTCAATTTCACAGGCAAATATCACCGATTTGACTCTACTTCCAGTTGAAGATTTTTCATGAGATCGCAAATTTAAAATATGTTACATTTTGTATATTCTTGCTTCAATTTAATTCATAGTGCATAGCTCGTTCCTGTTAATAATTTTCTATTTTCAGAAGATATAAAATTATTATATATAATGGCGGTTATCTATCAATATCAATTTACCTTTTTCAAATATGTGATGGGCGAGTATCCTGCCATTAGTGAGATTGAACTAGTAATATGATTACAGAACGTATACCTTTGCTTCCTTATCATAAGTTACATCTATATTCCTTTTGACGTCATTACACTTCCTCACATTCCCTCCCCTTGACCCACGCAGTAATTTTCTTCATGAAATATTACTACCACAGATTTGTTTACGGAAAAAAAGCTTACTTCTAATGGAAATTTATGCAGAAATCAGCAAAATATTTCTGTCAGTTTCCAGTCGGGCATTAAACTACACAGAATTACTGATATGAAATCTGACACTTTGCACTGTGTTATATGTCACGTATCATATCAACGCTAAATACTCCATTTCTTACTACAAACGATTTCCGACATCGTTTATAGGCAAAATCGAAACTCCGTATATGACAATTTACAATATGTAAAATGTTAACGTACGTGCGAAAAATAATTGTCACTATGAATAAATTGAAGATGCAAAAAGGAGAAGAGCTTATCCAGTGCGAAACCAAAAATTCAATTTTTTGGCATTAAAATATGTAACACGTTTATAATATTTATTGTATTTCATTTTATTAGGCCAGGTGATGATGTGCTGATTGACGACCGCAAAAGCCTTGAAATGAATTGAATTTTGCATTTTAGTTGGAATAAGAAAATAAAAATCTAGTGGAAATTGTTACCAGCTCTCAAAGATGAAACACTATTTTCAGAATTTAGAAATTAGTTTCACAGAAAATTCAATTGTCATGTTTAGGATGAGAATCTATTCTTTGTTGGCCAACAGGATGACAGTTAATGACATGTTTCCTATAAACATGAACGTTCGTTAAGTTATCTCCCAATTTTGAGAGTCGCTTCCAATTGTTAGAATTTTGCATGTTTTCACCAACTAAACAAAATATTCAGTTTGCGGGGAATGTTTAGCGAATGTCTTCAGCATCATTTCTGTGGATTATCTAAATTCATAGCATTAATCCACTTATTTTATTTCCCCAAACTATTTTCTCTGATTGAGCGGATGCTACTGACAGTCAAAATTATACACTACTCATTTTCCAATCCTTGTAACTATTTCTTTCATTGCTCAAAAGATTGTGAAGAGATTGCTTCGCAGATGAGGTTTGGTGAAAGTATTTGTAACCTTCCTTTCTAACAAGCATCGGATTTTACTTTAAAGCACGAAAAATCAATGTTTTCTAAATTTATAACTTAATTTCGTGAAATTTCCTTCATTTTGGGAAACGTTAATAACTGCCACACAGTTTTTGGCTTGCGACTCCAAATGTTACTTCATTCAAATTCAGAACACCACTAACTACATTAATTATTTAAATTCATAATACTGAACCCACATTTTGTAATTTAACACATTTAAAAAAATTTATGGCTCAAAAGGTTTGGCCATATACAAGAAATCAATGGCATCAATGTTTTCTTGAACATACACTGAATGCTTAACAGATGAAAGAAAACTGTTCAACTTGATAATATTTAATTATGCTTTGAATAAGATGATAGCTTTTCATTTCACTGCTTAATAAAGTAAAATAGATGTAATAATTATAATACCTAATTAACTAGTTTTCTCTTATATAACTAACTTTATATAATACAACGAGTGTTCCAGTTGATCCGATCAGCTGAACAGCCCGCTCGTGAAATTAATGTGTAAGTGGCTTAGCACACTACAGACACACGTAATCTTAACATTGTTGTGAGGAACACACAAAATGTGACAAGGCTGGCCCTTAGAATTAGAGAAACAACTCATATTTTTCACCTGAGTGGACTGGAGTAATGTGAAATAAAGTGTCTTGCTCAAGGTCACCACGCGCCGCCAGGAATAAACTCATGACACTACGATCGTCAGGCTATTACCCTAACCATTAAACCACACAATCAACTTTCTTTTATATGAGCAATAATGAAATGAATATATTTTGTTCAAAAGAGATACATTGCCACAGTGATTAACTATTACACTTTATAACGTCGAATTTACAGTAACTTTCAGTAAATTGAATAAAGACTTACGTATGTATATAAATATGTATGTATGCATGTATGTATGTATGTATCTATGTATGTATGTATGTATGTATGTGTATGTATGCATGTGTGTGTGTATGTATGTAGTATGTATGTTTGTATGTCTATATCGGACTCTTCCATCGAAGATGACGTATAAGTGTTCAGCGAGAAGACAAAAAACAATTCGACAAGGAATCACGTAATAACATCAGGAAACCATACCGACACACAGCATATACTATACACAACACACTCACACTATTTTTATCACTGTTCACCAATATTTACAATCCATTCACTGCACTTGGTGACTCCTCACGAGAGTCCTCAGGCCACAAAATGATTATTGATACTAGCATGACTTATTAAAACAGCAAGTGATCAAGCCGAGAAATCACAATGTTGACAATGGTTGTGTGCCGCAAGACTTGTTCTGTTAATTTATTTTCCTATTTTCCCATAACTGATCCTACTGAAGTAACCTTTGAGTTTAGGAATTTTGAAGCTAGGAAAAGCACTCTCTCCTTCAGTTTGCACGATTTCTCGCAAGGTTATCAATGTTTTCTTTTCTAACATTAAAGTCATTTCAAATTATCTCTAAGTTTATCCTTGTATCGTAGAAGTAGGCGTTCTACATTACGTCCTGAATTTACAAGCTGACCATAAAAAATTTCTTGGTATTTGACTATCATCCATGTGAATTATGTGTTCACACTATCGCATCTGAGACTTGATTAAATAAAGCCTCTATTCTTGGTATTCCACACATTTCCAGGATAGTACTATTCTTTACTCTATCATCCGACTCAACCTTGCATATTTGCCCAAAACATCTCAAATGAAAGCTTTTCAGTTGACTGATGTGCTTATGTTAAGGTGTCCAGGTCTCTGTTCAATATAAGAGAGCTGTTAGTATAACTTATACACATCTATTTTTGTTCTTGATGAGACGTCACGAGCATTCCAAACTCGACCATAAAGTTTCCCAAAATCTGTACTTGTCTTTCCATTACGAGTTTGGACCCCCTATCGAGTTTAGCATCGCTTTTACTGTAGAATCTATAGAATCTCAGCGTGTGAAACTATCAACTGTTTGCAAAGCTTTGCGTTCAACAACGCGCTGGGCAAGATTTCTGGGTTGTTAATAGGACGTGGCTGAAACAACTTTCAGTCTTTTTATGCTGATAGTTAAGCCGAATGATTTGGCTGATACTGCAAATTTATCAATGATGAGGTGCATGTCTTCGACTGTATGGGTAACTGGGATATAATCATATGCAAACAACAGTGTCTTATTGTCTGAGATGCAACTTTAGCCCTTGCTTTAAAATATTGTTGATTGGAAGATTTCACCCATTGTCCTATATTCAAGAAACACGTCCTCTTCTTCATCAGAAAAGGCACAATCCAGCATTATTGTAAAATATAGTGAAAATAATGCTGGTGCCAAAACGCAACCTCCTTTTGTACCACTTTTAATGTCAAAAGGCTGAGATTGTCAGCCATTTAAGAGAACAGACGCCTTCATATCTTTATGTAGGGACACTATGACATTTACCACTTGTTCGGAAACCCCGAGCTTTTCTAATACTTTCCATAAAGTCTACTGGCGTACAATCAAAGGTTTTAGGAAGGTCAACAAATACCACATAGAGGTCTTTATTGTGCTCCTGCACCTTCACTTGAACTTGCCGCAAACTTCATATTATGGTCGCTGTCCCTCTACCTGAGCGAAATTCACACTGACTCTCTGAATAGACAGAACCGATTAAGTATGTGTTAATTCTGCTTAAGATGATCGTAGAGAGGATTTTCTTTGCATCAGAAAGCAATGATATGTCACAATGATTGTCACATTTACACTTATTACCTTTATATTTATATAGATTTACAATCATTACATCTTTAGATTATTGAGAAGCAGTGTTCCTATTTACCACATTTGGAATATAAGCTCTGTCAGTTTATCAAACAATTACCCCCACATTTAAAAATTCCTCCAGGAATATTATACTCTTCCAGAGCTTTTCTAGTTTTCAATTGTTTTAGAGCCACTTTCACTTCATTCAAATATGGATCTACTGATTGAGCTCATGCTTTCATGTGTATCTCTATTGAATACATCTTAAAAATATTTTACTTAAACTTTCACTGTTTTGTTCGATCTGTCAGAAGATTCTGTTCTGTAGAAAGAACAGGAAAGCACCCTTGTTTTATTTAGAACAAATGTTCACTTAAAATTTTGATAAAGACCATTTATGTGATATTTGTGAGCTGATTCTTTCAGGGCTTTAAGAATTTGTTCTCACAACTGTTGCTTCATTTTTCTGAGTCTAATCTGAATGAAGTTTTTGTGGACATGTAACGCTTTTTCTTTCTAGCAATGTTCTTATCGGCAATCAATTAATTGTGAAGTTTTTACATTTCATCAAGCTGTTTATTTATAACCTCATTCTCGCCAATCTAGTCTTGGTTTTTTACAGCATGAAAACCCAAGAAATTCTCTGGATGATTCAGAAATAATATCTCTAAGTTAATGGTCAAGAATCTTCTATGTTTGTCGTGATTCTAAAATTATATAACTTTTCGTCAGATGGCTGAGAGAGAATATTTTTGTTGTTATCTACTTTGAGTACTGAAGTATCAAGTATCCTTGTAATGTTTGAACGATTTTGTATTATGATCGGCTTTGGTTTCATTTTTATTTTACTACAAAACATCGCATTGACAGACCAGCATTCTGACTTATAGAAAGAACGTCTTAATTTAACATTATTTCTATCTAGGCTTCAGACAACCACATTGTCAATCAAGTAACCATATCCTAATCTAGGATGATACTAAGTTATTTTGTTTTTTATGGGACTGTTGAAATTGTGCACAGGGTAAAGAAAGTTCAATTCACTGCAAAAAGATAGTAACAGGAGTCAACTTCAGTTTATTTTGCCAAGACCATGCTTAGTAAGAATATTTGTTCTATATTTAACAGATGAGGAATTATGTATATTATTTATATTATTTATATTAGTTACATTTGACGGATATTTGTTCTCATCTTGTTTGTTGCTAACATAACGTTTTGACTGATATACCCTCCAGCCTTCATCAAGTGTCTTGGGGAAATTTCGTACTTGGGTTCTCATTCGAAAGGTATTTTTCGATGCTGTTGTTGTTGTTATTATTGTTGTTGTTGTTGTTGTTATTATTATAATTGTTCAGTAGTTTTATTTTTATAATGTGCTTTCACTTCACTACCGAGCGCAGCTCTGTGCGCCATGGGTATGTGCTGTGGTTTGCTGTGGTGTTCTTATGGTTACTGTATTGAAAGTATTTTGCGTAGGATGTGTGCAGTGCCCAGTAGTGCAATTTTCTGTATGTTATATATATTTGTAAGTCCTGGTGTTTTTGTTATGTATTTGTCTGAATATTTTTTTATTATACCTAAGGCACATACTATGATAGGAATTGTTTCTGTTTTTAGATTCCACATTCGAGTTACCTCTATTTCCAAGTCTTTGTATTTTGAAAGTTTTTCCATTTCTTTTAGCGAAACGTTAATATTATTATTATTATTATTATTATTATTATTATTATTATTATTATTATTATTATTATTATTATTGTTATTATTATTATTATTATTATTATTATTATTATTACATTATTCAGGTCACTGCTCGAAATCGAACTCGGAATCTTTGGGTTAGTAGCCCGCGCTCTTAACCACTGCGTCAGGAAAGAAAGAGAACCCACCTCAACAACAAGATATTATAACAATTTTGATGACCGCATAAATGGTAAACAGAACGCTATTAAGTATTTTTAAATAACCGTTAGTAGATCTGACGTCAAAGGTAGACCATAGGAAGAGAAAGGGTAAAGAAATAATAAATAGAGAACAAATAATGGAGAAATATAAAGGGATATGTTGTTTGAAAAAAATGTTCAAAGGCTTGGAAGTAGATTTCTTTATTAAAATAAAGTGCAAGGTGAACTAAATATTCAAACTATACAGACTGGTATAAATCACTTGTATGAGCCAAAGGTGTGTTTCTGCTAATGCTTACATCTGTTAGATCGCTCTATAAGCGTGTTAACAAGGTAATTCTTGGAGAAGAGAATATGGAAGAGCTCAGAGTTGCAAATGTTACATAATCCTTTGCCCTTGTCATAAAGGAAAGAGACGGACAGGATGAACCAATCTAAATTAAAATCCTTATTGTTGTCTTTAAGAAACCAAACCAATTTACTAAGTTTGCTAAGCCTTGTGCAATTGCGTTTACTGCTATCCCTAAATGAAGAATAATGATTGGAAATTCTCTTAGATAACTGGGAAGAGGAAGCGCCAATATAGAAATTAGTATCGGTACCGGAAGTAATTTTACATTGGTGTATAGAATTTTTAATCTTAGAATTCTTAGACATAAATTTAATTCTGTTGGGGTTGTCCTCAGAGACCAAAACTATGTTGCTGTTGTTGTTGTTGTTGTTATTATTAATAGTATTATTATTATTATTATTTTATGTTTGACTTTTGCTTTGCATTTGTACAAGTTGGATCCAAGTCTCACCCAGAGACCTCAAGAGACAACAAGTTAGAAGTTCATGCAGGTGTTATGCCTAGGGTACCATATATTTGGATTTGTACATAGTGTTGTTATAGAGAATGTTTAAGAAACCATATTATTATCATTATTATTATTATTATTATTATTATTATTATTCAGTAGTTTTATTTTTATAACGTGCTTTCACTTCACTACCGAGCGCAGCTCTGTGCGCCTTGGGTATGTGCTGTGGTTTGCTGTGGTGCTCTTATGTTTACTGTATTGAAAGTGTTTTGTGTAGAATGTGTGCAGTACCCAGTAGTGCAATTTTCTGTATGTTATATATATTTGTAAGTCCTGCTATTTTTGTTATGTATTTGTCTGAATATTTTTTTTATTATACCTAAGGCACCTACTATGATAGGAATTGTTTCTGTTTTTAGATTCCACATTCGAGTTATCTCTATTTCCAGGTCTTTGTATTTTGAAAGTTTTTCCATTTCTTTTAGAGAAACGTTGTCATCTGCTGGTATTGATACATCAATTAGAAAGCATTTTTTTCTTCATGATCTTTGACAACTGTATCTGGTCTATTTGCCTTAATTTCTCTATCTGTGTGTATTGGCATATCCCAGAGTATGGTTGCTTTCTCGTTTTCTGTGACCTTTTCTGGCGTGTGTTTATACCATCTTTTTTCTGTTGTTATTCCATAATGTTGGCATAGCTTCCAGTGTATATAGGTCCCAGCTCTGTCGTGTCTGTGAATATATTCCTTCTTAGCCAGGACTGGGCAGCCAGAGATAATATGATTTATTGTTTCTTGTCGATCTCCACATATTCTACAGTTACTTGTTATATTTCTTTTCATTATGTGTTTTTGGTAATTTCTGGTGGGGAGGCTTTGGTCTTGTGCAGCAATTAAAAATCCTTCAGTCTCTGCTTTGAGTCCTGAGCTTCTCAGCCATTGCTGGGATTTTTCTCTGTCTATTTCTTTCGCATTTAGTTTAGCCCAGTATTTACCATGTAGGGGCTTTTCTTGCCATCGTTTTATCATGGTCCGTTGCTGTTCTAGTTTTAGTTTGGATTTCATTTGTTTTATAGCTTTTGTTGTTTCTTCTTCTTCTTCTTCGTATTTGTTAGGTAGATTGATTTCTTGTTTGTATTTGTCAGCTTCCTTAAATACTGAAAACAGTTTTTTGTTTTGCTCGTGTTTTGTGGCTATTTGTATTAGTTTCCCTTGCTTCTGGAGTAGGTATTTTTGCAGTCCTATGGTGGTTATTTTATAATAGTTTTCTAGCTGTATAAGACCCCTGCCACCTTCTGTGCGTTGTATATTTCGCCTTTCTATGTCAGATTTTGGGTGGTGCATCCTATATCCTGTCATTATTTTTCTTGTTTTCCTGTCTATTTTACATAGTTCGTTTAGTGTCCAGTTAAGGATGTTGTAGCTGTAGCTTATAACTGGGACAGCTAAAGTGTTGATACCCATTATCTTGTTTTTAGCATTGAGCTCTGTTTTTAGTATTGATCTAACTCGTCTATAGTACTCTTTCTTTATTTTTTCTTTCATTTGTGTATGTTGTATCCTATCTAGTTCATTGACTCCTAAATACTTATATGGTTGGCTTTCGTCTAGTTCTCTTATTTCTTTCATTTGTGTATGTTGTATCCTATCTAGTTCATTGACTCCTAAATACTTATATGGTTGGCTTTCGTCTAGTTCTCTTATTTTATTATATTGCTACTTTTAACTAATTTTCCTCTTTTCAGGGTTGCTTTGGCACATTTTTCTAATCCGAATTTCATTTCTATTTCCTTGGTAAAGCCGTGTACTGTCTGTAGTAGTGTTTCTAGCTCTTTGTCGTTTTTTGCATATAATTTTAGGTCATCCATATATAGAAGGTGGCTGACTGTTTTTCCATAGCATTTGTAACCGCATCCAGTTCTATTTAGCAATTCTGTTAAAGGTGTGAGTGCCAGGCAGAACAGGAGTGGAGAGAGCGTGTCTCCCTGGAATATTCCTCTTCTAATGGGGATGGCTTTCGTTTTCACAAGTCCCTCTTTTGTTTGGAGCTGTAGCACTGTCTGCCATTTGTTCATTGAGTGCTCTATGTATTTTATGATAATTGGTGCCACCTTGTTTATGGCTAGTGTTTCCAGAATCCACGTGTGGGGAACACTGTCGAAAGCCTTTTGGTAGTCCACCCAGGCCATACTGAGGCCTTTCTTCTTTCTGCGGCTGTCTTCAGTTATGGCTTTATTGATCAATAATTGATCTTTACAGCCGTATGAGCCCTTGCAGCATCCCTTCTGCTCTTCTGGAAACAGGTTGTTATTTTCCAGGTGTTTACTCAATCTCTGCGATATTATTGCAGTAAAGGCTTTGTAGATCGTAGGGAGACAGGTTATAGGTCTATAGTTTTGTGGTTTGTCCGTTTCCGTGGATTTGGGGATTAAGATGGTTTTCCCTTTTGTGAGCCATTCAGGCATTGTCTCTGAATCTGCTATTATGTTGATAAAGTTTTCTGCCAGCTTTTTATGCATTGCTGGCAGGTGTTTTAACCAGAAATTGGGGATCTTGTCGTTTCCAGGTGCCTTCCAGTTGCTTAGTCTTTGCAGTGTCTGGGTGACCTCTTCAGTTGTTATAGGGGCCCAGAGTTGCTCAGGTGCTAAGTTCGTTGTTTTAATGGTCCTTTTTTGGGGTTGTTGCTTCACCGACCATATTTGTTTCCAGAATTTCTCTAGTTCTTCTACTTTATTATTATTATTATTATTATTATTATTATTATTATTATTATTATTATTATTATGGGAAGGGCTGGTATTAACTAAATTAATGTTGAAACTCTCAGTAAATGAACTTTTATTTAGCAGACTGGTATTATGAGAAGATATAATTTGTGAAATATTCTTTGTGTTGGAGAAGGCAACTCTAACTGTATGAGAATTAATAATTGAATAATATCTAGAATGTTTTGGAAAATTCTTACTAACCGCTTCACAGAACTACAAAGGAAGATTAGATTTAATTTGCGTTCCATACGGAATAACAAACCAAATAGTTTTGCTAGCAACAATCAAATTGTAAGTGGTACTATCTCTAAAGAACGGTGAATTACCTCTAGAGTGAAAAAATGGGCTTAAATAACGGTTGCCTCCCTTACTCTGTAAACGAATTTTATCACGTTTTGTGTTGTCAATATTAGAATTAAAATCACTCTTCTTATTACAACTAGATTTCTTGTCTCGAATAGTAGATGGAGGATGAGCAGAATCAATGTAGGTAACTTTTTCTTCATACCCTCCTTTAACTAAGGCGGAGTCATAAAATTTTGCCTTGTCGCTAAAAATCTATATTTCTCCTTTATTTATTTTTCTATTTATTATTTCTTTACTCCTTCTCTTCCTATGGTCTACCTTTGACGTCAGATCTACTAACCGTTATTTAAAAATACTTAATAGCGTTCTGTTTGAAATTTGTGCAGTCATCAAAATTGTTATAGTGTCTTGTTGTTGAGATGGGTTCTCCTTCTTTGATGATGGGTAGATTACATTATTTTACACAGTCTATTCCTTTGGAATAAAACCAATGTTGTCTTCGAAACATGCCGAAAGTAAAAGAATTTGAATAACATCTGCGTTCAACTCCATTTATTTACTTATATATATGTGTGTGTGTGTATGTATATATATATGTATGTATATATATATATGTATATATATATATATATATATATATGTGTACGTATATATATGTGTGTACGTATATATATATATTTATATATATATATATATATATATATATATATATATATATATATATATATTTATTTATTTATTTATGTGTTTCAGCCAAGTGGCTGCGGTCATGCTGGTGCACCACCGTGATTTTCACGTTCCTTGCATGGCTCTTCTCCCCTACCTGACATGGTCGAATCAAGAGTTTTGATGGCACATCTGGTGTATAAGAAAATTTGACACAGCTGCCCTAAACTGCGTCTCATTACGAGCCATTGATTCGTCTGGTATCGTGGAGAGGAAAGCGTCAAGTTTTGTCTTGAAGACCTCCGCATCCATGTCTTGCATGTCTCTCAAATGTTTTGGCAGGGCATTGAAGAGCTGAGGTCCTCTGAAACCGAGGCTGCTGCAGTATCTCGTTCTTATGTGAGATGCAGTGGACGGTACCTTTGGCACCATGCAGTGGCGACCCGTGCGGGCATTCCTGTAGTACTTGATACCAAAGTTTGGCACCAGTCCTTCCAGTATTTTCCATATGTATATTATTACATATCTCTCCCGCCTGCGCTCCAGGGAGTAGAGACCTAGTGCCTTCAGTCGCTCCCTGTAGTTCATCTGTTGGACTGTGGCGATCTTTTTTGTATAGTGCCGCTGAATTGCCTCGAGTTCTGCTGTCCGCTTCACACTGTGTGGTGACCACAATTGAGAGCAATAGTCTAGGCGGCTCAGAACAAATGTCTTCCATAGAATCAACATGACTCTTTGATCCCTTGTACGGAAAGTCCTCAGTATCCACCCTGCCAGTTGTCTGCACTTTGCTGTCAACTTGACAATGTGCATGTGAAATGATGCATCACTACACATGTTGATGCCCAGATCTCTTACTGTTTGTGGTTCTGGGATTGCAGTACCTCCAAGCCCTGTGTATGCCAGTTGGGAGGTACTTGTGGTCTTGTAGCGCAGTACTTGAAATTTTTTTGCATTGAACTGCATATTATTTTGCTCTGCCCACTCATATATTGCATTTAGGTCATTCTGCAGGCTTACAATATCATCAGGATTCTTTATTGCCTGAGATATCTTTGTGTCATCAGCATAGCTAGTGACAGTGGCTCTCCGAGTGACCGTGGGCATGTCCAGAAGGGCCACTATGAACAGTAGTGGCCCCAGAACAGTTCCCTGTAGAACACCGCTCAATATTTGTGTTTCCCTAGATAGTTCTCCATATATATATATATATATATATATATATATATATATATATATATGTATATATATGTATATATATGTATATATATATATGTATATATATATATATATATATATATATATATATATATATATATATATATATATATATATATATATATATATATATATATATATATATATACATATATATATATATACATATATATACGTATATATATTTATACATATATATCTATATACATACATATATATACATATACTTTATAAGTTAGAGACATGTGTTCTCTGTAGAGAATACACATCGAAGTGCTCAAGATGTTTGACCTTGAGCCGGTAGATGAGTAAATGTAATTGCAAGGAATTTAGGTAAGTCGATTAACACAGGATATTAAATACGTTGAATAGAAAAAATGTACATGTGTATGAATATAAAATAGTCACATTTACAGAATATAAATGATATCGGGAGTTAAATGGGTAGAATTTTACAAGTCCATATATGCATATGTACATATTCATTTATTTCATTATTTGTTTCAGCCCTAAGGTTGCGGTCATGTTACGGCACTGCCAGTGTTATCACCTTTTCAATGGCCAATTTGATGTGATTGGCTTTTAGTGAAAGAGGGGGTTAGACACTGCTCCCCTCTCTTGAGTCTCCTGCCTTGATATTGGTTCATCTGGGTCCTTGAATACCGAACGACCAAGTGTTTTCTTGAAACCATCTACCCCCACTTCATGAAAGTCCTTCAGATGTTTTGGCAACACGTTAAATAGCTGCAGACTCTTGACTTCCAAGCTATTGTAGTGCACGGTCTTGACTCTAGATGGGATAGCTGGGATCTTTGACACAGTGCAGTGACATTCAATTCGAGGTTTGGTATAGCTCTCGATTCCAAAGTTTTGTGCGAGGCCGTCTAGTATCTTCCATAAAATATATCACTGCATAACTCTCCCGTCTCTGCTCCAGGAGGGGGGTGAGTCGTTGCTCTACCCTGAATCCTAACTCAGCCCTTTACTAATGAAATAAGCTAAGGAGTATCCATACAGTCATGTGTTATGGAAACATAAGGATCAAATCGAAATCAAACCAGAAATCTGTGAATATTAAGAGCTGGAGAATGATGACACCTCGAACGTCTTTGATCATACATAAACTCCGGCAGAGTGGATTTTCAATCAATAATTCTACTTCCATCTCGAAGTTATAAACATCAGACACTTAAATCAATGCAGTGATATTTTGGATGCTATGGCTTCCTACTTTGAAATTCCTCACAGCAACTAGCAGGTTTTTGGTAGGTTGAAATGTATGTAATAGGAAAGTGAGGTGGACAGGATTTTACTAATATTCAGACGAGCAACGTAGAAAGAGGAGAAAATGAGAAAGAAACAAAGGCACGAAAAAAGAAAAAAAAAATCAGTATATAAAGTGAATAGTGAGCTCATGAAATAATTGAAGAAATAAAAAGAAAGAATCAGAAAGAAATGCATGAAAATGAAATGAATAACAGTGAGCAAAGGTGAAAATGGTAGTGAGGAAGCAAGAAGGCATGGATAGAAAAAAATCAGTGAAGAAAGGTAAGAGGAAAACTAAAGCAAAAGGTTGAAGAAATAAAGAGAAAGAGAGTAAGATGAAAAGATGTGAAGACAATAAATTGGTTGAAGAAAAATGAATTTATATAAAGAGAGATAGATAAAATATAAGATGTATTGAAGTGTAGAACAATATGTGAAGTATTGAGCGAGTAGCGTAGAGACAAAATTTTGGGATAATTGCTGAAAAATATTTGTTCAATAAATGAAAATAAAAATCAAATTAAATTATGGAAGAAGCTTCAAAAACTGAAATACGAAAATATGAAATATATATAAATAAAGAGATGTGGGGAAAATGATATGAACTGAATGAAATGGGATTTGTGAAACGGTATCTGAAAAACTGGTAGATTGTTCAATCCAGGTTCTCGACCATTGTTGTATCTTATAAGCTCGGGAGACAGATATGCAACGTTGAATAAGTTCTCTGAGTTAGAATGGATGATTTCAGATGAATTAATATAAAAAGATTAAAATATCTACAACACATGCCGTTATTTTAATAAGTTGAAATTACCTCCCCTTCAATTTTTCAATGGCTAACATTTTTCACTGGGTTTAATTCTCCTCTGTCAATGAAGAAAATTTCAATAAATTAAGAATTTCTCGTACATGTCTTTCCTGTACACTCCCTTTTGATTTTATTCTCCAAATTCCCAACGCTGTCCCCTTCGAGATATTTTCTCTTTGCTCCATATAATTTTAATTATTCTTTTATTCTTTTACTCATTTCAGCCATGCGGCTCCGGTTATGCTGGAGCACCACCGCGGAAAAAGTTAGTCGACGAGGATGAGATTATGTACATGTCCTTCAAGAAATAGAAATATTGATTTCAATTTCCGGCACTAGACCAGCAATATCAAGTGAAAGTAAGTCGATTACATCGATCTCAGTACTCAACTAGTACTCTATTTATCGATCATTGAAGAATGAAAAGTAAGGCAAACTCGACCCCGGTGGCATTTAAACTCAGAACGTGATAGATTAGCAATATTTTAAGTTAAATACTTAAATCTTCGAAAACTAGTAGGAAACAAGTAAAGAAAATGGTAAACCGAAGCTGGACACGTATAGATTGTATTCAGTGCTCAACTGGTACTTATTTTATCAACCCCGAAAGGATGAAAGGCAAAGTCGACCTCGACAGAATTTGAATTCATAATATAAAGACATACAAAATGCTGCTAAGCAGTTTCTCCGGAGTACTAAGGATTCTGCCAGCTCGCTACCTTAAATTGGACCATAATACTAAAATAAAAAAATAAATAACATTGCTGAAGTCGACTCTACCTTTCATTCTTTCGGGATCGAAAAACTAAATATCAATTGGGTACTTAAGTCAATGTAATCGTCTTACATGCCACCCTGAAATTGCTGACCTCGTGTAAAAATCTGAAATCAATATTAAGAACAAGAGATAAAATGATATTAAATCAGTTGGTGTATGATAATTACAAGGTATACAAGGTATACATGGTCTATATTAAAACAGATTTCTCTTAAATTCCTCATGGTGAAGTTGATTTCGTTCGTCATTTTGTTAGCTAGGTGTACACAATCATTATATTTTGCAAGTGTTCATTAATTACGTCACCATCAATTTGACAACCGTTGTAAAAAATATGAGCAATTATTTTTGTTACTACTTGATGTATTGGATTTTGTATTTTCTTTATTCTCTATCGCTCCTCTTTGGTGTGCACGTGTGTGTGGGTGGGTGTTGAGCTATACAATTTCATATGGTAAGTCTTTGTGTATATGTACTTAGACGTACAGTTATATTCATATATGAATAGGTGAAAATAAATATAAAGTTAAACGTATAAAGGGAGGGGGAGTGTGGACGTGTGTGTAGGAGTGAGAAGATACGTACCTCTATCCTCGCTAACTAAATTCCAGCCTACTTTCACTGCTATTACTCTCTAAACTATTTATCATTGTAAAATATGATCTTTTCCTTTTTGAATCTGTCAGCGTAAGCAGTTGAGCTTCTTTTTTTTCCCTTCTACATTTCTGCCTGTATTTCACTGATAAAATAAAAATTATTGCTTTCCTTTTCTTAAGTACCATGTTAAGAACTTTTCACTCATGTATATACCCAACCGTAACGTAGCCCTGTTAACCAGATGGTGTTGGTAAATAATAATGGATTTATTTGGTATTCTCTTTTACAGATCTGGCTTTTCAATGTGATTATGCAATAATTACCGCACAACATATTAGTATTCGCTTTTGAGACACGTGCAAGACCTATGTAATTTATGAGGTCATAATAAAAATATAAACTAATTCTCTTTTTATATTCTGATTTCTTATATATGTCCCTCCCTCCTCCTCCCTCTTTCTCTCCCCATCTCTCTCTTTACCCCTTTATCTTATTCCATGTCTTTCATCTCTCTATTTCTCTTCTGAATGCATACATACAGAATATGCACATATTTATACGCATATATACAGACACATATATGTATGCATATAAGCATGAATACATACATCTTTCCACCCGCTCAACCACGCGTATACATTCCCGTACAAACCCACGAACACACACGCGATTAATAATGACTTACTTACACTTGTAAACATATTTTTTATTTGGAGATAACCATATATACTTGCGTGTATCTATTTATGTGTGCATACAAATACAGATACACGCACACTTACACACATAACTGTTCCGACACAATCAATACTTCTAATGCAGCACTCCATCCTTCACACGCATAAACATACTCACACATCACACACCCACGCTCAATTACAAACGCAACACATATCCATCGCTCATACACAGGCATCTAACCGAGGTCTCACTTAGTCACACACAGTCACGTGTAGACGTGCACGCAAACACATATACCCTCTCGACCACACAAACACACGCACACATATACATGCATGTACTACTAAATTCACCAGCCTAGCACTCTCTCACACACAAACACGATACATACAGACATAAACATATATGGGCACACAGAAACACATACATATTATAGAGACATGTACCCTCAAAAATTCGCGCTCACCCACGCTCGCATATTTGCATACACACATACACGCATATGCCAAAATGCACCTTCCTGCAATTAAATTCCACAATTATCTCTCACACTTCTGTTAGTCAGACATGGAACATATCTGAAATGTAAAATTTTAACTCTTAACTCTTTACATACATACATACATACATATATATATACATACATACATATATATATATATATATATATATATATATATATATATATATATATATATATATATATATATATTTACGAATAAAATTCCAAATTCCAAATTGACGAGTGGACCAGGTAAAATGTACACTGCATATGTTTCTTAACCAGCTGAAGCTCATCATGCAAGTGATGTGCAATAAAATCTACACAACAAAGCTAATCATCAGGCTGAGATTACCTTAATGAAGTTCACGTTGCCGCACGGAGTACCTATGTTACCCACAAAGCAATTTTGTTTCACTCCCTAGTCTGTTATTTTATTCGCATATATATATATATATATATATATATATATATATATATTCATTTATTTATGTATTGCGTGCTGAATGCCATCACTGTGTTTATTTCACAAGTTGTGGAATTTGTGTTTTTCTAATCACGAGTATGCTGTAGTCTGTGATTTCTGTCATGGATAGGAAGTTGGAGCAAAGAGCCAACGTGAAATTTTGCGTTAAAGTTGAGAATCTGTTACGAGGCATCAAACATGCCTCGACAAACTTACGGCAACGAAGCGATGGTTCGTAAGCAATGTTACGAGTGGTACGGGTGCTTCAAATTCGGAAGAACGTCCCTGGAAAACTATGAAAGATCTGGAAGATCTGCCACGTGTGTTACCCCCGGAAATATGGAGAGAATTCATCAGCTTTTGCGTGAGGATCCTCGGAGGACAATCAACGACATTTTAAAGCCATTGTTGGGGGACATTCGGTGAAAGCGACCGGATTGGTGGAGCGCGAAGAATTGGATTTTTCACGATGACAATGTACTCTGTCACCGAGCTCTCTTCCTTCAAGAGTTTTTCGTCAAGGATGACATAATATCGCTCCGCACATGCTCTTTTCACCCGATTAAGTAACTTCAGACCTTCATCTCTTCCTCAAGATAAAAATGCAGCTTGAGCGTTGCCGTTTTAGCACAGTTGTCGAAATCAAAAGCGAATCGCAGAAGGTTCTCGACTCGATTACGGAAAACGACTTCCAGGCTAGATTCCAAGAGCGGTGTATTGCTGTGGAAGGTAACTGTTTCGATAGAGATAATGTTAAAACTTACGTAAATAAGTTATTTTTTGTTACAGATAACTTGTCCGGGGACGTTTTGATACCACCTCGTTTATATATATATATATATATATATATATATATATATATATATATATATGCATACATATATATGTAAAATTATATGCACATGCATATATATATGTATATATATATATATGTGTGTATATATATGTAAATATAAATATATGTGTGTGTGTGGATACATAAATAATATTTTTATGGAGGCAACACATGCGGAGTTTAAAAGGACATAATTAAAATACACATTCGTAACTTGTATAAATATATAAACTCTTTATAAAATGGAAATAAAATATAAATATACATAAATAGACAAATGTCGATGTTATACATAAAACACGATTGAATTTAAGAAAAACTTCTTTTGTAAGTATATTTAAAATTATAATATGATGAAATTTTAAAATTTTTCTTGAGCGGATTAAGTAGTAAAGTGACATACTAAAACAACGAAAGAAAAAATATAGAGATCACATCTACAAGCCGTTTCAGAGATGTGCCATGGAATACGACATATTTCATATTATTAATCATGGCACTAATGAAGGGAGTGTGATGATTAATAATATGAAATATGTCATATTCCATGGGACATCTCTGAAACAGCCTGTAGATGTGTTCTCTATATTTTTTCTGTCGTTGTTTTAGTATGTCACTTACTACTTAATCCGCTCAAGAAAAATTTTTAATTTCATCATACTAAAGTATTATAATTTTAAATGTACTTACAAAAGAAAGTTTTCTTATATTGAATCGTATTTTATGTATTACATCGACATTTGTCTATTTATGTATATTTATATTTAATTTCCATTTTATAAAGAATATATATATTTATATAAGTTTCGAATGTGTATTTCAATTATGTTCTTTTAGACTCCGCATGTGTTGCCGCCATAAAAATATTATTTTCAATATAGCTCACAACGATCACTACATCTTGCTATCTGTATATTAATGGGAGCTATTGTTAACATTGACAAACTCTAAAATAAACCATATGTTTTACATATATCTATATATACAGGTACGTCATATTTTCCGTTTTCTTTCTATTTAATCCTGAAAATATATATGTACGTACATATATATATATATATATATATATATATATATATATATATATATATATATATATATATATATATGTGTGTGTGTGTGTGTGTGTGTGTGTGTGTGTGTATGTACATACACGCGCGCACGCGCACACACGCATATATATATATATAGTTTTGCTGAATCATTCAATGATTCATATGCTAAATACTCTTGTACTCCTTTACTCTTTTACTGGTTTCAGTCATTTGACTACGGCCATGCTGGAGCACTGCCTTTAGTCGAGAAATTCGACCCCAGGACTTCTTCTTTGGAAGCCTAGTACTTATTCTATCGGTCTCTTTTTGCCGAACCGCTAAGTTACGGGGACGTAAACACACCAGCATCGGTTGTCAAGCGATGGTGGGGGGGACAAACACAGACACACAAATACACACACATATATATATATACATATATACGACGGGCTTCTTTCAGTTTCCGTCTACCAAATCCACTCACAAGGCTTTGATCGGCCCGAAGCTATAGTAGAAGACACTTGCTCAAGGTGCCACGCAGTGGGACTGAACCCGGAACCATGTGGTCGGTAAGCAAGCTACTTACCACACAGCCACTCCTGCAACTATAGAATAAAATTTATTTGCCAACGTAAAGAGTCAATCCTGTTTAGGACGATGTTACTACCTTTATTTTGAGCCTTAGGAAAACATCTTTTCCAACTGGCTACCGACGTACAACTGCGTCCTTATATCTCGAACAAGGCTGCTGTTATCCCCACTCCCTTGTTCTAGGTATAAGGACGTAGCTCTGCGTCGGTAGCCAGCTAGAAAAGAGGTTTATCTGGGGTTAAAAAAGGTAGTAAAATCGTCCTAATCAGGACTGTGACTTAACGTCGGCAAATAGGTTTTACTCTTATATTTACTGAATAATTTCTCTTTACATTCTATTAGATTCCTACTAAGAAAGAGTATAAATTCAATGAAGTCATCATTTTCTCATGATTCATTTTTCTGTTAGAAATAAACATTATTTGATATTGTCTTTTCCTTGAACATTGTGTTAGATGTCTTAGAAATGAATATTTATAACTTACGAGATAAGATATATTTATTTTGATGTCTAACACATGCCAAAATAAAAAGACTGTGAGAAGGCATTGTTGATTAATATCGGCAAACGTATGCTATGGTACTTATTTTAGTAATCCTGCTGCAAAAATTATATGGACTTCGGCAGCATTTGAACTCATAATGATAAAGCCAGATATAATTAACAACGACCGTTTTATCGCTGTGTCTACTAACTCTTTATTCACTATTGTTGTAATTTCTGAATTCCGATGAGTACCTCATAGCTAGGGTTTACCTGAAGAAAATCAATACTGCGACACGATTTCAATTTCCGATTATACTTTTTAACTCACTTTGCTAATTTCCGGAGAAATTTATGAATGCTAGCTACGGCTACTTCGAAACCCGTTACTAAAATACTTTGCTTTTGTGTCTAGCAAAAATGAGCACGAATGCATTTTCAGAGCTCTCAGTCATATAATTCTTTCAATTTTTCTAATCATATTCTTTGTTCCCAATATTTGTCTTAAAATATCTTTTACTTTAGCCGAATTTTCCTAGGTAATAACTTGTGAGGCATACACTCAATAGCAATAATATACAAGCCAACGACCTATGAGAATTCAAACGCTATCCAAAACATATTTATTGAATATTTCTTCTAGCATTTAGTAGAAAATTTATTTTCCATATTAATGCATATGTTTTCTGTTATTCTAAGTGTATTCTGATAGCAATTGTACATCGTTATATTCATAGGATCAATACATTTTAAAATTTATACATTATCATTATTATTTTTATCATGATCTTCTTTCAATTTTGTTTCCATTTTTGTTACGAGTGTCTTCTCCCACCAAGCGCAAAGAAACTCACTGTATGCATTGCTAGGCCATTAAAATAAAGACACCAGATTGTTCATTTACAAAATCATGTGATAGAAAATGAAGGGTGTAAAAAGAAAGAAAATTCACACTGTGTTTCTCAATACTTATGACGTAGCAGTTAAGACAGTTTTCTGCACTCCCTGCATGGATGGTAAGTCAGGGATCAACTTTAAATAATTTTCAGTGTCTTGTTTTGATCATTCCAAGTGCTCCTACAATCGCTGGTATTGTAACCGTCTTGAGATGCCACTTGAAATCGATTTCAATCACTAAATCTTTATATTTTCTGAGCTTGTTAAATTCTTTTGCCGAAATATTATGATCATGTGGTATGCTCATGTCATTCAATAAACAGATTTTTTTTTCTTGGCCTCTCACAACAATATCTGGTTTATTAGCTATTGATGAGTGTGTTTCTGGAGAGTGGCTTTGGCACATTTATCAAGACCAAATTCCATCCCGATGTCATCACTGAACGCTTTCACAGTACTTAATAAGCCTTCAAGCTCATTATCGTCTTAAGTTTTAAGTCATCCATGTCGAATTTTCTTGTCGTCAACTTTATACTCATACCCTGTTCTGTTAAGTTCACTTGTAAGTGGTAGAGTGGTATAATTGGAAATTCATATTTCAGACTGACATGTTTCAGGGAGTTGGAACTTACAGGAAAAATTTGAAAAGATACAACAATTCAACAATTTCAAGATCCATGAATGCAGTGTACTGTCAAAGGTCTTTTTTATAATTAATTCATGTGGATCAGAGATTTCTGCGTTTGTTATACTAGTTCTCATGGATCACGCGACTAGGAGTTAATCTTTGCATCAATATGATCCTCACCAGCACCCTCTTTGTTTAGTGGGGAAAATATCGTTCTGTTCCGTAAAGACATATGTTGTCTCCACGTGAATGTTAAATTTTTATACATGATAGACAGACAGGTTATGGGACCGATAGTTTTTGGAAACTTAGTTACATTATTCTTTAGAAGTAGGTAAGTAGTACCATTTGCTAACCAATCAGTCGTTTTCTTAAAATCTCTGATGATTTCATAGATGAACTATTATTATTATTATTGAAAGATACAAATATATTTTTTAATTCTCAACCTCGTTATAATGCTAACAAAATAACGTGGACAGGATAAATTATCTATACATTGCAGAAAAATACGTTACCAGCCAGCCAGCCATGAGACTCGAACTCACATCCATGTGATTACGTGTTAAGTGCTTTACCATTAAGCTAAACTTCCCAGTAACGAATTTTTTACAATTTTAGAACTTATAAATTTAGCTTCATAAAACGCTAACGTTAAATTCAACTTACGATGAAAGTAAACAAACAAAGTTTGTTTTAGAAGCGTTGAGATGTATTGAAAGATACAGAAATAATTTTTTTATTCATTAGCATTATCACGCGTTTGAGAATAAAAAAAAATTATTTCTGTATCTTTCGATATATCTCAACGCTTCTAAAACAAACTTTGTTCATCGTAAGTTAAATTTAACATTCTTCTTCTTCTTCTTCTTCTTCTTCTTCTTCTTCTTCTTCTTCTTCTTCTTCTTCTTCTTCTTCTTCTTCTTCTTCTTCTTCTTACTTTTAATCTGCATCTTTGTTACAGTCACTTGTTGAGACATAACCAGCGTGCTTGGGCGAGTGAAGAATAAGAGATGCTACAATGAGTGAAAGCTCGGGGAGAGGAGGTAGTGAAATAACTTCACGTAATACAACACAGAAATTTAAATAGATAGAGCTTCTCGTTTAAATATCTGTCTTGTATTACATGAAGATATTTTACTACTACTCATCCACAATTATTATTATCATTATTATTATTATTGAGTGAGAGAGCAGTGCATGCCATCAAAGTGACACTGGGGTACAAATATACGAAGCCCATTATACCCATCATGACTACCCGTCTGATAAGGGTACACCAGACACATGCATCGCAACCATATGTGCGCGACATGGTGGTATCATAGCAAGATAAACAGCGCATGACCTCGCAGGTGGAGCCCAGTTAGAATTTTCTTCAGGTCGAGTAGCCCATCCCGCTCAAAAGGTCCCTGAATAAGGTTTGTTTAAGGATGTTGAGCAAAATACCCATGTTTCCAAAGGTGAATTATTCAAACCCCAAAGAATTCCACTCAACACATGGCTATGATGCTCCCCCACTACTTCTGCTCGTGATCAGAGATGCACATATCGTTAGCCACCAAGGGACATGCTCAACTGGTTAAGGTCAAACAACTGACAAGCAAATCTGTGGTACTGAGCAGAATATTTGCTGTAGACCATCTTTTATACCAAGACAAAACAATGTACATGATAACACTTCCAATCAATTAAGATCAGGTGCCATGAGAGCCACTGCTTGGTACTGCAGCCGGGCATTTATTATTATTATTATTATTATTATTATTATTATTATTATTATTATTATTATTATTTTACCTTCAGTGTAGGTAAAAATGCACCGGGGTCTTTAGACATCCGTCAAGTCACATCTTTTAGAGCTCCTGGAGTCTTACATGCGTAGTAAGCTTGCTATCTGTAGCCTACGGTACCATGCTATCCATTCTCTTCAGCTATCAAATACTTTATTAATAATACGCTGGACGAAATGCTTAGCGGTATTTCACTCGTTGCTACGTTCTGGGTTCAATTTCCACCGAGGCCGACATTGCCTTTCATCCTTTCAGAGTCGATAAATTAAGTGCAAGTGAAACAATGGAGTCGATATAATCGACTATCCCTTTCTCGAGAAATTCCAGGCCTTGTGCCTATAATAGAAAGGATTATTATTATTATTATTATTATTATTATTATTATTATTATTATTATTATTATTATTATCATCATTATTATTATTATTTTCATTATCATCTTCTTTCAATTCCGTTTCCATTTCTTGCCGAGTGACTTCCAGCCACCTAGGCCAGAGAAACGTACTTTATACATCGGTAGGCCATTAAAAGAAACACCCAAGATTGTTCATTTACAAAGTCATTTACAAAAAGGGGAAGAAAGAAGAGAGACCCCACCGCAAGACAGGTGCTACTTAGTGGCCACTTAGATCCCTGTGCAAAAAATAAGTCCCCCAAATTCCAAGTTTTCTTACTGTACCTTTGCCCAGATAGCATCACTGACCAAACACGAATAAGCAGCAAAAGCATTTTTATTCAATAATACAGACCACAGTAAAAAATAAACTAATATCTTGAAAAATACACTTGGATTGACGATTGATGTCGGAACAATTACTCAATACTCTGATTCCTACACACACGCACACTCCCTATACGTATTGACATATGAATACAATATTTCCCAGGAACACACATCCACAACAAACGCTCACAAATACAATACACACACACAAATACAATACTACCCACGCACAAACACACGCATATATACACGCACGCACACAAACATAATATGCCCATTCTCCAGGAAAAAAAACACATTCCTACAAAAACATACACACGCAATACAATTCAACAGTCACAACAAACACTCATAGACACATACATATATACACACATACATAGCCACATACACGTACACACGCATGCACTCGCACATACGCACACACACACACACACACACACACACACACACTGCCCCGATAAATACAAAAACACATATATGCACACGTACACACGCATACTCACATGCACACGCACTCACCGGCCTAACAAACGCACACACACGCACACATGCACACCACGCTGAAAACTGTAACACACACATACACATGCACATAGACGAACACACACAGCGCCCTGACAAATATAACACACATACACACGCATACACACACACATACACACACCAACCAGACAACTATAACACACACACACATA
The DNA here is from genome assembly GCF_046866305.1 of Octopus bimaculoides. NCBI lineage: Eukaryota > Metazoa > Mollusca > Cephalopoda > Octopoda > Octopodidae > Octopus > Octopus bimaculoides. The sequence goes on along the minus strand of NC_142930.1, from coordinate 51,773,939 downwards.
CTCATTCATACAGACACCCAAAGCACTCTGACAAATATAGCATACACATACACACGCATATACAATTATAATACACACGGACACACATACACAAACACATGTGCGCACACACACCACTCTGATCAGAAAAATCACACACACATATATACACTTACACGCAAATTCATACCATTCATTACTTATGAGTCATATATATAAACCCCAAAACACCAGCCAAAGCAACTAAAGCATAACAGAACCAGCTCACCAAACAAGCCTTTCTTGGCTCCACAACTATTAGAACCTTTTGATCATGTGACTGCCATCAACCACCCACATTGTTTTTACAGAGACTACAATTCTAAGCCGCCTTTTTCAAAAACAGAACGATCTTTTGATCATGTAACTGCCATTACCAACCATATTGTTTTTCTTTAAAAAGAAGGCATTTTTGAGCCATCATCTCTGTATAAAATAGTGGTAACTGTTAAATTCCATCCGGATGCGAGACCCAATAACCAGATGCGAGACCCAACAACCAGATCCGAGAACTATAAATGGTCTGTTATTTCTCTACTCACCTTTTTTCAATTTAAGGTGCTGCAAACAATTATGGTTTCTGATCACAGTGACATTTTAATACCCACTGATTGGCAAACCAGACACGTGTTATCTTCCTGTCAAAAAGTCTACTAGTTGATTTGGATTTATTAAACTATTATTTCACTGATCACAGAACATCAAAATTTTTCTTGTCATTGTTAAAGATTGTATCACTTGATTTGAAAACATTTATGTAAACTGATTTTTGGCACCACGTGGATACTCAAAGCCTCACACTTTACTTTTGAAAATCTTTTTAAATAAGTGAAACCGGTCAAGTTAATAAATACTTTAAAAAGATACCTGCATTTTCAGATTCTTTTCCTCATATCTTTGCTATACACGCGCGCGCACGCGCACACACACACACACACATATCGTTTTTGCTGTGGAGATTTTGCAGTGGAGAAATGCACTGAGGTAATTTATGAAAATGAAGTAGAGTTCCTTGAAGTCAACACGAGGGAACTGGGCCTCCTCCTTAGACTAAGCTACGATAGTGACTATTTAGACGACCATGACCTCAGTAGATTCTGCCCCACCAGGTCACAGAGGGGAAGACCGCCCACCATCACCTCAGCAGTGAAGAAAAGCACCGCAGAGCGCTAGTGTGATTGGATCGTACCCACCCAATACCCTGAAAGCAAACAGGTGAAAGGAATGATTGCACATGCAATAGGGGCTAGCGTAAGAACCACATAGTAAAGTTTAACAAGAAACTATACATGCAGATTCAAGGTGCAGCAATTGTTGTCGGTGTAGCTGGGATGTGGCCGGCCTCTTCATGAGCTGGTGGGACAGAAAACTTAAGCAATCCTTAGCAGAACAGTCCACAACTCTTCTACTTTACAGCAAGTATGTACACGATATCAATATCCTAGTTAAGACTAACTCTAGTAACCTTAATATAGAAACTGAGAGGAACATAAAGGAGAGCATCCAGCAAGTAGCTGACCCCATCTAGCAAAGTATCAAGGTAACTATAGATTACCCCACTAGGCACCCCAACAATAGACTACCCATCCTTGATACTGAACTTTGGTTAGAGACTGTGAACAACAGATTACAACTCCTCCACTCCTATTACATGAAACCCATAGCTTCGAAATATGTTGTTCATAAGAACTGAGCTTTGTCACACAACGTGAAAATTGACATACTGATAGCAGGCTTAGTTAGGATAATGAGCAACGTGTCCCAACTATGCAATCCCTATGAAACGAAGAAACATGTACAGAACTTTATGTACCGCATGCAGTTCTCTAGATATGATCAGAAAGATAGGGTTCGAGTATACAGGGGTGCTAGAAAGAAGTTAGAGAACATTATATGTAATGAAACCAGTGGTACCTACCTGCCCCAGATATAGAAGAAAAGACTGCAATAGAAGACAAATAGCTTGCGACGAAACAAACAGGGTGAACACATGGTATAAAACCGACAAATATCAAGGAGTGATGTTTGTAGAGGCCGCAGCCTATGGAAAACTAGCCCGTAGATTTATGAAAGCTCCGAAAGAGACCAAACTCAACATTGAGATTGTTGAAAAGCCAGGGAACTCCATCAGATCACAACTATGTAGGACGTACCCCTTTGAGAATACCATATGCACCAATGATAACTGCATGCTATGTAGGATTAGCCCTGGCATTAACTGTATAACTAAAAATGTAGCCTACAGTATAACACGCATAGAAGGTGCTTGTAAAGACATGAACATGACATACATAGGAGAGACATCTTGAACATCTTGGACTCTTGGACATTGCGGAAAGACTAAATAAAAGAGTCCTTCCTACTCTAGCAACATGGAGACAACTTAACATCCGTATTTTATCCAAGCACCCAAAAGACCCAAACCTCAGACAAATACAGGAGTATGTCCTCATAAATGAAACATCCCCGGTACTAAATAGGAAATATACATAGTAGGTAATCATACCCCCATACCCACAGTTTATATTTATATACAGATAGTTTGTGGGCTGTCATGTAGATGTGTATTTGTGGGTGTCTGTGTGTATATATGTATATGTATATGTATATGCACATGCATGTAGGCAAATGGATGTGAAAATAAACAGATACCCATACAGACGGATAGATTGTAGGTAATATGAACTGACAATCACACATACACACACATACGCAAATTAAGACTGAAACACATGAACATATACACACACACGCACTTCACACAACGACATATATGGACACACACACACATCCACACATACGGAGATACGCATCTATACATTCAGAGACAGTACATAGTCACAAAAACTCATACGCACACACACAGACAGACACACTCAAACATGCAGCACACAAGGAGACAGAGATACACAAACACACACATGCAAACATACACACACACACGCACACGCACACATAAAAACATACAAACGCGAACACAAACACATGAATATGCAGAATGCATACAAACGTACACACATACATATATAAATTTGCACACACACACATACATGCATACAGACACTTACTTGCATGAGTACATACATACATGCATACATACACGTGTAAGCGCACACACACTGACTCACACACATGCGCACAAACAAACAAAAAGAACGCAGCTCGAATAACGAACAGTGTCAACAACTATTGGAAAGTTTGCAAGACGCAACGGAAATTTTAGAAAATATATATATATTTATATATATGCATATGTATATATATATGTGTGTATCTCTCTCTCTCTCTCTCTGTATATATATATATATATATATATATATATATATATATATATATATATATATATATATACCTATGGGAATACCCATATATACAAGAGTGCTGAGAGGAGAACCAACAGATTAATCATCAAAGCGATGGACGTTGTATGCTCGCACGCAGATATTCATATGCATGCATATATATATATATATATATATATATATATATATATATATATATATATATATATATATATATGTACGTGTATATGTTTATGTATGTTGATATATGTCGGAAGAATGAAAGTTCTCAATAGGTGTTGTAGATAGTATAGTCCTTATTGAAACTGAATGCTTGTCTATTGCAACTTGGGCTTCATAGCACTAGGTTATGTAACTGTCACTTTTGTACGAGTATGATTTGAAAGTATACACTATGCTTTTGCTAGTTAACTAAAGGTTTCAGCTGTTTATGTAATCATGAGAAAACTATGGAGGATGTGGCATCTAGTTGGATCGCGCGCTCTAGCAGTGCTAGCCTGGTATTCGTTTCCAGCTGAGTTGACTGGAGCAGCGTAAAATGAAGCACCTTCCTCAAGGATACAACCTGTCGTCTGATGCGGATACGGAACCTTCGATCCAACACTAACTATTAGACCTCGCACCATCGCTCATACATATATATGTGCGTGCGTATGTATTTATTTGTGCGTGTGCATTGTGTATGTGCAGTTACCTTTCATGAACCTACAAGAGAAGAGAAATTATTTTATAGGATTTGAGACTCCGTGTATTACATTTAGTATCTGACGTACGTATAATCTTTTCTGAACGAATAAATACCGTACAATAGCAAATTCTATATTTGGTGCGGCAAATAAATAGTTATTTTCTTTTAATTAGTTTTATGAACAACAATTCAATTTAATATGTTAGTAGTTTTTGGAAGAATCCAATGAAATACTACTGTTGTACATTATGTTTTTCTTCCAAATATGATTCGCACGCAAATGAAGAATTGATGAATATATCCATTCAATAGCGCAGACAATTCAAATAATGTTTGTTTACTTATATTTATTGGGAGTGTTTCCTTCATGTCTCGTTTTTTTTTTCTACGCTTGCTCAAAATATTTTTTGTCATCAAATTAAACACAACTTAGTAACAGTTTAATGTATTATACAAGAAGATCACAAATTAAGTTTAAAATCTACTACAGCTGTTTCAATAGAATTTTATTGATGTACTCATAGATTACATCATCGGAAAAATCCACCGCCTTCTGATAAAATTCTAAGTAGGTAAAAGCAGGCAAGCCAAAACCTTGATGATGACCTATCCAACAAACATCATTATGAACATGTGATATCTTAAAAAAGAACATTCGAATTTGTAGAGAAATCAGAAATACAACGATCATGCAAGGAGTAAAGCGGTCAATATAACTCTATAGTTTCAAGCAGTTTTCATAGTTCATAGACATATCTTGTTTTGAAAGAGTGCTAGAGAACCGACTGGTTCTAGCCAAAACATTTCTAGGAAGATATCTTGTTGGCTAAGTGACATAAACGAAGAAGACGCTATGGCAGCAGAAAGACATAAAACTGTCGTCAGCATTTCATGCTAGCAAACACGCACACGTAGAGACAATATGCACTTATATACAATTATACGTGAGTATATATTTACATCGGCGGCGGTTGCGGCAGCGGTCCCGCCGCGGCCGACGTCGTCGACGACGTCCCGACCCCAAGACTTATATATATATATATATATATATATATATATAAACAAATCGATTGCCATGATGGCGCTAGGTCATGCATGCACATTTGCCAGTATCGTCGAATTTACAACAGGAATATCATACCGATGAAGTAATGAAGAGTTTTTCCTTCTAAACCAGAAACATGTTTATGATTAACTATGGCTAGTTTAGTTCGTTATTTTTCTTCTTGTTTTGCCTATGTGAGTTGCGGGTAACTGCTATCTGTTGGAGTTTCAGCATTTTTAGCTGCTATTTCTGAACTTCGGTATGTGGTGAAGCAACCTCTTGTTGATCCCTTAATTTTGTTTATAAATGTATAAGAACTTTTAAATAAGTTCCACACCGATAATGGTGCTTACATACCGAAGGACTTGGTAAAAATGATTAATTATTAATTTATTAATAAATTAATAAATTGATAATCCTTTACCCTTTTAATTGTAATGATTATTCACTCCCGGATAGTAAACCACAGATTTTTCTGCGGTACCGCTTGCGACGCACATGGTAATTCTTGAGGGAAGATGATGGGCTGGCTCGCCGATGTAGATTTGGAGATACTTTCAAAACGTGTCGATTGCCATGATGGCGCTAGATCATGCATGCACATTTGCCAGTATCGTCGAATTTACAACAGGAATATCATACCGGTGAGGTAATGAAGGGCTTGGTAAAAATTATTAATTATTAATTTATTAATAAATTAATAAATTGATAATCCTTTACCCTTTTAATAGTAATATATATATATATATATATATATGGGAGAATTTACGAAAAAAACAACAGACGAGGACAGGTGGTGTAAACAACGTTTCGAGCTACGCTCTTCAACTGAAAGGATAAGGAGAAAAACAAGGAGAAAAAAATTTGAATGTTGTGGTTAGCGATCTATCATGGCGACATATATATATATATATATATATATACATATATATATATATATTTACAGCATCCATAGATACATATGCATACATATATGCATGCATGCATACGTACATACATACATACATACATACACACGTACAAACGTACATACATACATATATCCATACATATATACATGCATACATGCATACATACATTCACACATACATGCATACATATTCACGTATACATATACACAGAATCGTATATAAACGCACATATTCTTTCATGCGACCGCTTGTGCATTTACACAGACACATGCATGCACACACACGCAGGCACACACACAAACACACACACTCAGACACACATACACACACACACTCAGACAGACACACACACACATATTGACATGCCCCACTCAGTTTCCACAGTTGCACATTTATATAGCCATATAAAATATAGAGATATAAATCAAATAGTCGAGGCGCAATGGCCCAGTGGTTAGGGCAGCGAACTCACGGTCATAGGATCGCGGTTTCGATTCTCAGACCGGGCGTTGTGAGTGTTTATTGAGCGAAAACACCTAAAGCTCCACGAGGCTCTGGCAGGGGATGGTGGCGAACGCTGCTGTACTCTTCCACCATAACTTTCTCTCACTCTTACTTCTTGTTTCTGATGTACCTGTAAATCAAAGTGTCAGACTTGTCACACTGTCACGCTGAATATCCCCGAGAACTACATTAAGGGTACACGTGTCTGTGGAGTGCTCAGCCTCTTGCACGTTAATTTCACGAGCAAGCTGTTCCGTTGATCGGATCAACTGGAACCCTCGACGTCGTAAGCGACGGAGTGCCACTATCTAAACCAAATAATATGATATAAAGAAATAAGTAGAAGAAAGATATTTTAGAAATCATAGATGGATAGCCTAGAGTTCATACTCTGGGCTCGCAAATATCTCACTATTTATGGAACATATATATTTCAAACGTGTATAATAAGAAAGTGTAACCAAGAGGCCGGTGATGTAATGTGACATGTTACGCAAACAATGCATGAAACCCGAAATAAAAAACTAATCTACGTCAGAGAGTATAAATAAAAAGAAGCTAAAAAGTACGGTCCAAAGCGAATTAGGTAACAGGTTTAAAATATTAAAACATGTCTCTTATATGGCGCAGGCATTTCGTAAGACTTATTAAGGGTATTTCCTAGACATTTAAGTATTTCCCATGTAAATAGGCGTATATTCATAACTGAAAATAATTAGATACGTGCGTAAAATTTTCAATAGAAAGACTGATGAGACATAGAATGTAGATGTATACTTCAAATTTCTTGTATGTGAAAAATAGTTATGTATAGATTTTGATGATATTGAAATGATATACTATATAGAAATAAATTAAAAATATATAAATGCGCATCAAATGAGACTTAGATCGAACAGTATATTCTATATTTTTGTGAGAATATTCAATATTTGCGAGCACTATAGGATAACAAAACTAAACCATTTTCTTCCTAGATTTGCATACTTTAATGATGGTATCAGCAATGCTATGTGCTCAGTTGTATCTATTTTGAGAGGTGAATGTTTCTTCTTTAAAACATCACTGAAGTGCTAACAATTTATGAACTAATTCGGTCTACTTAGTTGGGATGTAGATTATTCCAACTATTTATAAACTCGGTAATTACAATGTTCCAGCGATAGATTGAAATAATGAAAGAAATAAATTGCAATAGAATTGTGTATAAATGAAAGGAAGATGTCTGAGAAACAAGGTCAAGTAAGAAAGGAAGGAAAGACATTTCAGCGAAGTAAAGCGAAACTTTAATGCTGCGGTAAGAGACAGCGTATTGTCGAATGCTTGTTCAATGCATTATAATATCATCTTTCAACAGATAGTTTCATATAAAATTTCTTTCTTATCCCTGTTGTTTAAAGACTACGTCTTAATCTAAATGTGTATCGACAATATAAATCCATTTAAAGCTACTGATGTCAAATTTGCTTGTGTATAGCCTAGAATTATAGTACTTTGTAGTTTGATATTGATTTCTTCTAGGTCACAAGGTCCTTCTGAGTATACTGTAAACCAGTCTATTACTGTTAATTACTTTACGATTTCTATAGAGACAAATTAAACTGTTAAACCAAGCGAGTTTGAATTGAGTTACTGAAATAAATATTATAAAGCATCCGGGAGATCAAGAGTCAAGCGACTTTGCTTCTTCTAGTAATTCTAGCATGAATATCATGAATATATATTAATTTTAATTTTGTAATTGCACGCGGTAATAATTGTATAGTGATATGTATATATATATATATATATATATATATATATATATATATATATATATATATATATTAAACATCCTTAAAATTGCATTTTCAAACCTTCTTTCATATATATTTCCACTCGTGCGGTATCTTACAACTTTACTTTGTTATATATATATATATATATATATATATATATATATATATATATATATATATATATATATATATATATATATATATATACACACACACACACACACACACACACACACACACACACACACACACACACACACACACACACACACACACACACACACACACACACACACACACACACACATATATATATATATATATATATATATATATATATATATATATATTTATATATGTATATAGATAGATAGATAGATAGATAGATAGATAGATAGATAGATAGATAGATAGATAGATAGATACATACATACATAGATAGATATTACCGATATAATCGACTTCACTATATTACGGCATATGATTTTATCTATTTCGAAGGCAGGAAAGGCAAACTTATTTCGTGTCAGAAATCATAAACATAGAGCAATGATGTAATACGGTTCGCATTATCTTTTATTTATTATTAGATAATGAGACGCGTGTTTAACTATTTTCTTTGGGCGAAACTCAGATTACTCGATTGAATCCTTATTCTTTAAATAAGCAAAAGCTTAATTGCGGCAACAAAGTATAGTTTAGTATATCGATTACAGTAACTGGTTATCAATTTATCGACCATGGATGTATGAACGTTAAAGTTGGTAACGACACAATTTGAACACAGGACGTAGTAGGGTCATAAGTTGTATATATATATATATATATATATATATATATATATATATATATATATATATATATATATATATATATATATATATATAATTATGTGTATTTATTCTATCTTAATGAATAAAAATTCTTCTGGTAGAATAAATGGGTTAATAGAAACATATATATATAGATATTTTTTATAAAGGCTTCAAAATTGATTTCTTACGACAGCATAAGACCTCAGATTTTGGAGTGTAATTGATTATAGTGACCTCTGTAATTGAGTGGTACATTTCAAAAGCCTGATTAGCGAAAGGTAAACTTAATCTTCACTGGATTTGAACTTAACATTTAAAACAATGTAACTATGTATTCTATTTTTGGCTGAAGATCTTACCAGTCAGCTAATCTGCTCTCATAAAAATGAATATTTTACCACGAACGAAATAACAACGGTAAATCCACGTCTTTATTATCAAACCAACAAACTCACTATAACCTATTCAGCTGGCGATTTAGAGTATTAATATCGAAAAAGTGAATATGCAATTAGCAGGTGCTTTTAATAATTTAACTGTTAGCTAAACTGGATTAGTAACCAGTTCCATAAAATATAATTACACGATAACGCTGAGGTTTGTTAAGAAACACGACCCTGCACATTCTCTCCAGAGGAAACATATGGGAAGCTGTTCATAAATATTTATTTTCAGATATATTTCCAAAGCTACACCGCAAAGTAAAATAATTTGCATTCGATATTATTGCAGTTGTTATTGTTGTTGTTGTTATTATTATATAACATTTATATTATACTTTATCCATACTACTCTATCATTTACAACGTTTAACGTGACTTAAAATGGAATATCAGCAGTGGCGAAATATTACGAATTAAACTGCTATTTTGTTAGAAATCTGGCATATCACACAAAACTTCGATCTTACACCCAACTAATTACCAAAATCCATAGAAGATCCATTGTACTTCTACTTTGTAATATATTTTACAACTTTAAAATTCGGAAGTTTAACATAATGAATATATAGTACTAATTCGATACTATTAGTTAAATGAAATATATCTACAACATACCCGTACACTAACAGCATTTCGCTCACTCATACATGTGCCATTCATCAGATCAATTGGTAAAGTCATTCAGATAAACTCAACAATCAACCAAATAACACAAATAATTGTAAATCATATCCTTTATCTTTTACTTGTTTCAATCATTTGACCGCGGCCATGCTGAAGCACCAACTTGAAGGTTTTTTTAGTCGAACAAATCGACCCAAAACTATTTTTTTAAAGCCTAGTACTTATTCTATTGGTCTCTTACGCTGAAACTTATGTTATGGGGGCGTAAACACACAAAAAACGGTTGTCAAGTGCTGGTGGGGGACAAACACAAACATATAGAAGTACACACACACACACACACACACACACACACACACACACATATATAGTTGTATATGTACAACGGGATTCTTTCAGTTTCCGTCCACCAAATCCACTCACAAGGCTTTGGTGGGTCTGAGACTATAGTAGAAAACACTTGCGCAAGGTGCCACACAGTGGGACTGAACTTGGAATTTAGTGGTTGGAAAGTAAACTTTTTACCACACAGCCACGACTAGTGGGTCGTTCAAAGCAGGAAGTACAGCACACATGACCTTCGTATGGCGTTTGACTGATGGGAGAGGAAAAAAAACAATCGGAAACTATGGTTTGCTGTAGTAGGAAGCACTGTTTGAAAATATGTCGACATCAAAGACGTAGATGATACATCTTACTTTGTATATGATAGAAGAATTATCTCATTGCTGTTATACTAAATATCAATACTGTTAATTGAGATTTTGTAATATCTACGCAATTAGCAGAAACATCCATGCTACCTCTATTTAAGGAACTATGTCGTAATGTATAACAGTCAGTGAGGAAATATTTGTTTAGCCATGTTGACTTTTCTGGTTTTGTATTCAATGTTCACTTTTTATGGAAGCTCAGTAGTAGTGATGTGTTTTTTGTACGTTTACACGTATTTGTAAATTCTCGTGCATAAACAAATCAAATTATTATTTAAATAAACTGAAGATACATATAATATCAACTAAAAATGCATTTGTGATCACTGGTACAGCAGTAATTTATAAATATATTTAGGAAGAGAATATAAACGTAATAACATTGAGAATATAATAAAGAGAATATAAACGTTACACGAACAATCTAAATATGAAACAAAAAAGAATTACAATGAAGAAAGAGAGCTCAATGCCGTATGATTACATAACACAAAAGGAGGATCGCTCAAACTCTGCGTCTATTTTTCTATTTATCAAATACCCTTTAACGAGAAATATTACCAGCTAATATAACAATAATAGTTCAGAAGCAGGGAAATCTGTGTCGATGGTGATGATTTGGCACAGATTGCCTCACACCGAGATCTAATACCAAAATCGATATGACATCTAAATTTTCCTTATAGGTTTAAGGTAAATTTGTCTCTGATTTGCTTTAAATAAATGTATCATATATATGCGTCTTCCTTGTTATATAGAAGGGCAATAATAATCTCAAATGTTATCAGTGGGAAACAGGTCTATTTTTCTTTTACGTATTGAAGAAGGTTTAAAATGTAGTACAAGTAATATAATAATATATTACTCTGGAAACATGAAAATGTTTAAATAAAATATCATTAAACATGAGTAACAAAAAAAAAAATTAATGTTTCACTCTTCTTAAAAATTCACAGATACCTCTGTATTATAACAGAAATATATATACTTTACGGCAAGTAAAATAATTATAACGCCTCCGCACGAAGTTTAAATAAAAAAAAGATCATGAAATAATTACCTAGATGAATTTAATCAACATTAATGGACGTTAAACACAGATGAATTTTAACAAACCAAAACCAATTTCATCATGTTTTGTATACTTATGTGTATACATTTATGGCTTCGCATTATGAGCCTGCCGGAGCCATGTGCTATTCTGCTATTTGGATTTTGAATAATACATCAAGACTATAATACACCCAGTTGATTGATTTAAAATTTAGCATGATATTGAATATATCTTAATCAAATATACCTTTTTTACTTTTCGTTTTTAGCCTGAAATTGGATTGTTGTTATGGCTTTCACAGTTATTCCCAGACCACTGAAGTTGATGCGAAGTACTAAATTCCATGATAGATAAATATGAAGAGAACTCGAGAGGTAGGCAAAATGTGTGTGCAAAAGTTAGGGACGACTGAGTCATGAGTTGGCTGGGATAGGAAACCAGCCACCTCTGAAGAGCAGATACCACGTTAGTGGTGGTGGGAATGGACACAACTTTCGGCCCCAATACGGATTATATTGATGAACAACTTTAAACCAACCTATCTGTCTTTCTGTCTCTGCCTTTCACTCTCTCTTTCTCTCTCTTTCTCCCCCTCTCTATCTATCTATCTATCTATCTATCTATCTATCTATCTATCTATCTATCTGTCTCTCTGTCTGTCTATCTGTCTGTCTGCCTGCCTGCCTGCCTGCCTGTCCGTCTGTCTGTCTGTCTGTCTGTCTGTCTGTCTGTCTGTCTGTCTATCTATCTATCTATCTATCTATCTATCTATCTATCTATCTATATATATATATATATATATATATATATATATATATATATATATATATATATATATATATATATATACATATATGCTGGTCCGGTAAAATCGCTAGAAGATGGTAAGCGTGTGTTGCCCTGCTCGCAATATATGTGTGGTGAAGATTGCGTCGATAACCAACTAGAGGAAGTTTCTTCTTGGGTAACGGTAGTACCAGTAGTAACGTCGGTTCGTACGGAACAGCCATGCTTAAGTGACGACAAACATTGCTTACACACACACACACACACACACACACACACACACACACACACACACACACGCATATCGTCGTGAGTGTCTCAGAGTGGAAGCAGCCTTTCTGTGGTTAGTCTCAGTTGAGTGACTCTTGCAAGCTAAAGTAATTTGTGTCCCTTAAAAGAAATCCAGATTTGAAGAAGCAATTGTTGCTATACTATGGATGTGAGAACTCCAGGCAAGACCATTAGGGACTGTTAGGCCTAGAATATTTAGTAGCTTTGATGAGCGTTCTCTATGACAGGGGTGGAGATATATTCTATATTGAAATATCAGGTAATTATAGTGCCACTGTTGAATGTAACCTGATCCTTGCGACTCCACTGCTGAATGGAAATAGGTATTGAAATATATGTCGACTGAAGAAGACAAAAGTCTCTTCAAATATATAATCTAGAGAATGATTCTAAATGTCTTGCACGTAGTTCTAATGAAGTATAAGGACACGTGAGATCTTAGAATCTTTTAACCTGATTAAATATCAATTAGACCATTCCGACACACACACACATGCATGTATATGTGTGTGTGTATGTATATGTATGCATATATGCTTGTATGTATCATTCTCTGTGTGTGTATATATATATATGCAGAGAGAGAGAGAGAGAGAGAGAGAGAGAGAGAGAGAGAGAACGAGAGAGTAATTTAATGTGTGAGAATCATTCCACGTTTTCTTTATGCACGATATTTGCGTGTTCTTCTTGTTGTTTAATTCGTTTTCTTGTAAATCCGTAGCACGGATTCCCTGTTGGTTTAGTAAAATTGCGTTAATCTCGCGGGCCCCGTTTGTATTATAGTTTGTTTGTATTTATTTGGCGTAACCATGCACGTGTGATTAAGAAGTTTACTCCAATTCACATCTTCTTGTATTGTGCCATATTGGGCAACGCACTGAACAAGTGTCTCTTACTATAGCTTCGAATAAACTTATGCCTTGTGTGTGAAATTGAGTTAGATAGAAATTATGGAAACCCACTGATGGACTGTACTAGATATTCAAAGATATTTGTGATAATGATTTGTTGGCGAGCGTAACGGTGATATGGCGTTTGAATTGCAGTAGTTGCGAAACTGAGTAGAAAGCGAATCGAAACTTTATCTTCAGTCATTGGCTTCAGAGAGCTTAGTATTTCATCTATCTCCTTCACTAAGGCTATAAATTTGCAGTTTTTTCTTCGGTGAACAAAACTTAAGGCAACTTTCCTTAAATTAGTCATTTGCATCTATTTGCAATTTCAGTTTTGCTTGCATTATCGCTGTTCTTAAGAAAGAACGAACATCACAGAATGGATTTCTATTGCTCAAGATACTGTTTTTGTATTGGTGGAGCAGCCATGAAGTAGAACGTCTAAGTTAGAATTGCTTTTTCATATAGCTGTAAAACGCTTCTTGATGGAGTAAATGTCGCGTTATATAATTTTGAGCTGCCATGGCCTATTGAAGTTTTAGAACTATAAAGAGAATACATCGAAAGAATTTGAAGTGTTAGGAAACTGAATTGACGGCGCAAATTTGGGTCTCATTGAGAGCGATAATATATTTATTGGATATAGTAAAAATATAAATTTGTTTCTCTCCATATAACGTAGAATTGACTTCCTCAAATATTCTGTTGTCATATTTGATAATAATAAGGAATCTGTGGATCGATTAATTAGACATTCAGTTACTTCCTATTCACTTAAGTATTTTAGTCAGCTTTCGTTTAATTTATCCCTTTTTGATGAAGCATATTCTACTTCGTTGGCAAGAAAAAGTGGGACGAATATATATTAAAGATATAACGAAAATAATGCTGAATATTTGTCAAATCAGTTTTCATTTCAGAATTTACACTGACGATGTTTTCCTTTACAATATATTTCTAATGATATTAAATATCAATTTGACTACTATGAATACAGAACTAAGCCCAGAATAATCCAAGTATGTAATAATCATTCGGAATTTAAATAAAAGTAATTTATTTTTCCTTGTGCACTACATTTTGTTTCTATATGGTACGACAGTCTCGGTTTCCTATAATCTAAGAAAATTGTAATTTTAACATATCTATGAATGACTGCTGTCTAACAGCAGTATTAAATACTCATGAGTACATATTAGAATCTCACCTTTATTCATTTCCAGTTGTAGATGTGTAAATAAGGTCGGTGAGAGAGATAACCAACTTTAATTATCATTTATCCAAGTCATTGCGTGTCAAATTTCTGCTATTTTAAAAACTTACGAAATCTGTAGCCTGTAAAGTAAAACAAATTGTTCTTTGTTTTAACCACAGTAATTTGTTAACGTTTTACTATTCGTAGAACTATTGAATCAGTTGATTCATAAAATTCTGGATATATACTGCAAGTAAAATGTTAAATCGCATACTATATTATGCTAACCACAACAAAACTATTTCGAAATAGCATAAACTTGCTTATTAGATACTTTACTCCACATATACTAAAACATATTACGTAACACGTTTCCTTCAAAACTTCTGAGAATATATATTTTCTCCAATGCAAGTTGGCATTAAGGAACAATTATCTGTCGTTTATTGTCGTTGAACCAGCAGTACATCTATTTACTTCTAATATATTCATCTTTTCCATTTAAGTGAAAAATGAAAATTTATAATATTTCCAATAAACTATTTTAAAATTACTATTCCATTAAACAAAGCAGATAGTCACATATACTTTAACCAATTTCAACCCGTGCAAACTAAAACCAACGACAACATCTAATGATCTCATTTGAAATTGTTTAACCACCACCTACGCCAGAAAACACCAAGTAGATCGTCAGTGTAATCTCAATGATTTTGTATACTAAATCTATCTCATATGAACAACTGACACCAATTTCTTCAACTTCAGCAACAACGAGCATTCTTGTATCTATAGAAGCAACAATACCTCCTATTCGAAATATATCTGGTTTCTCAAATCAAAAAAATTCCAGTGCTCATATATGAAACTTCTCTTCTTTGCTAAATATTACACAAGCAACAAAAGAGCTTGCAAATGGAGAGTTTAGAAATGCCCTACCCCAATTCTTAACGGCAACTCAGCGTGTATGTTATGAAATTTTCATCATGCACTAACATTGTAAGACATTTAATCTACCAAAAACAGAAACATCGAAATACGAACGTCCTACATATGCCAAATAACCATTAATATAGTATTTAAAACCGAATTCTTTTTACATTCTACATCTGTATTTTATATTTGATACTATACGTATTTTTGTGATACGTATGGTATCACGTATAGCAGAATCGTTAGCACGCTAAGCAAAATATTTAACGACACTTCGTCCGTCTTTACGTTCTAAGTTCAAATTATGCCGAGGTTGACTTTGCTTTCCATCCTTTTGGGATCGATAAAATAAGTACCACTCGAGTGTTAGAGTCGATGTAATCGACATGTCTTCCTTCCTCGAAATTGCTGACCTTGTCATAAAATTTGAAATCAATGTTTGTACTACGATATCTGCTTCTTCATTCCCACCTTATTTGATCATTTTAATAAAAAAATTTCTACCTGTAAATTTATTCACTATGCAAAATTTCATTTTACCCCAAATTAAACAAGTAATTTTATAATTAGTACATATAATTTTGTAAGTTGTATTGTATACAGTACTATTAAAACTTTATATAACAACAGTATTACAACGTAAAATACATTTTACTATAAACAATCTACTTGAGCATCGTATTCAAAATATATCTATCTCTAGATTCTAAGTCACACATGTCTTTAACTACCATTAAATTGGGTCAAACAAATATTTCCTCTACTGCAACAAGTAACTTCGAATCAACGTTATATTTCTCTAGGTATATTTCATTTCACCTCTCAATATGTATTTACTTCTTTCTGTCCAAGACCATCTCAAGCATATCCTTGACATTATTCTCTGCATTACGTTATACTTTTCACAAACATAATGCTTTACGTTATTAAACTGCTGTCACCATAACAAGTGCTTTAATCAAGTTGGTATGCTTAATGCAATAGATCTCTTTGTTTTTCACTCTTTCTTAAATATTTGCAGTGATAATGTGTGTGTGTGTGTGTGTGTGCGTGCGTGCGTGCGTGCGAGTGTGAGTGTATGCAGCTATGTGAGAATACGTGCATGCATGTGAGATCTTCGTAGAATTCCTCATAGAAGAGTAAGCAGTCTACTGAGTCTGTTAATTGTGCTTGATAATGCTAACATTGTGTAACGGAGTATAATTCTAACATAGTGTTGCTACCAATAACCTAAAATATTACATGGATTCAGTAGAAAGGTCAAAAGGAGAATGACAAAATCCGAATGCTTCTGCAGTCAGACTCTTTTGAATGTTATGATAGTCGGTTGTTGTAGTTCTGTTTTTGTCTCATTCATTCCATTGATCAGCCCAGTATCTTGCTAAGTTGCCTACTCGCAGACTAGCGGTTATGTATGTAAAAGGGACATATTTAATTGTTGGGCTAATGAGGTATAAAGATTATCTGTTCTTCTCTCAGACCGATTATCTGCATCAGAAATTTATGACATAAATTCACTTGACAAAATCAGTATTCAAGCAAAGCATTATAACAATCCGATTATAGTAATAAAAAAAAAAACGAAAAACAAATTGAAGTTATATTATCAACTTTAACCGGATAAATTCTCGAATTTATCTTTCTTTTTTATTTTGAGTCTTTAAGAGAAAAAATTCTACAAATACTGGTTTCGAGAACTCAGAAACAACATATAAATATCTACCAGTATTTAAAGATATTCATGTTGACAGAATATATAATATCAGAAAGCTAAAAACAAAATTATATTTTTTCAAAATGAATAGAAACGAAATTAAACAAAATGAAACAAGACTTTTAAATAAACATATATCAAGTATTGATTTCAAATTTTGGCACAAAGCCAGTAATTTTGGTGCAGGGGGTAAGTCGATTAATCGACTTCAGTTCTCAACTGGGACTTATTTTATCGAACCCGAAATGATGAAAGGCAAAGTAGTACTTAAACTCAGAACGTCAGGTCGAAAGAAATGCCGCTAAGCATTCTGTCCGACGCAGTAACGATTCTGCGAACTCACAGTCTTAAAGATATTAAATATTAAAAAAAACTACAAGACTAAAAGATACTTATATGGGAAATTGTTTTGGAGAAAACGAACAAAATATATGTTTCTTCGCGTCTTTTTGCATTTCAATTCTTGAACAGTGCAGTGTCGATGAAGCAGAAATAGTGGTGAGGCTGATCTATAAATATAGATTGATAAAGAGAACATGAACAGGAAAGAGATTCTCCAGAAGTGCTTGGTGCGGATGACATGCTGCTGAAACAACCAGAAAAGGAGAGACCTGTTAATTTGAAATGCTTATCTAAGACTGGTACATAGTATTGTGGTACAAGACAATGAAATAGGAACCAGTATAGTATAAAGGATTGAGATATAATACTGTGAGTTAGTGTGACAGAAGTTTGTTCCAGGGAAAAGATTCGGGCCCCTGTGGGAATTTTATATTTGGATATTATGTAGAGTGATTCTGTGTGGAGCAGCACCTCACAATTTCACAATTCTGTTGGCAATATGCTAGGATGGATTGCACACAGCTCCTTGTGTTTTCGAAGCTCTTTAGAATTGAAGTAAGAAAAGCCAAGCAGTTTTTCTTTGGCTATAGTGATGTGGTCTGTATTAAAATCCATCCGTTATTGTGAAAGCTAACATTGATAGCAACTGTTTTCCTTAGAAGTAGGAAGTGTTCAATTTTGTAGGATTGTTTCCTTTGTAAATGTAACAATTGTATTTAAGTTCTGCTGAGGGAGAATAAAGTGTCGCATTCATAATGCAAACTATTTGCAGTTTATTTAACGATGCGCTGAAAATTGTACGTGAAAGGGACACAATCGCACGACGTTACGGTTGTGATCGAGAGATTATCCTTACGAGTGTTATTGGTTAAAAGCAACAAGGAATATGCCATTAATGCAGAGAAAGTAGAATGTATGTTACAAGCAAATTTTATGATATACACGGATATTTAGAAGATTGTTCGTTAGTAAATGTTCCAGTGACACAAGCTGCAGAGACGACTTTTTTAATGCCAGTGACAAAAGAAAAGTAGAGCATATAAACGGATTTTTATAATAGATTTTCATGGTAAATAGGATTAAAGGATTTTCATAAAAAGTGTTTTGCAGAAATTCATGAAAATGATATGATGATGTACAATGCAAGATTGCAGGATTCCGTTACATACTCTGTGTGATTACGTATGCTTATGTGTTTGTATGCTTATGTGTTTGTACAAGCATATCCAAGCGACATTAAATGTATGCGTTTCTATGGTAATCTAGTCTGGAATCTGTTGTTTTCCAAATAACTAGAGAAAATATTTGTGATTGCTAATGCGGATATTGAAAGAGAAGTTGTATTTGGTAAATGAAATAAATTAAGAATGCAAGTAAATGAATATCCGGTATAAGAATGTCGTCAGCATTTAATTCCCCGAATATAAATTAATGAAAATGTAACTTAATAGTATTGAGTAATACGAATAGCAGTTTGTAAAAATTACTACTGATACAGCAGCGACTTTTATTGTATTACTCAAGTTCTTCTCACTGCTGATAACAAAATATTCTTAAAAACGTATTACCAACAAAAGAACATTTATACATTGGTATTGTTCATTTAATTCACTAGTCATTATTTTAGTGAACTTCTAATATAGAAAGGCAAAGTACACCCAACCAGATTCTTAAAGTAGAAACTTGCATGTCAGACATTTTATCTGGTGTTCTAAGAATTGTGTTACTATATATTAATGTTGTTGTTGTTGTTCCGGCTTTTAAAGTTCTGCCTTCAAATCACGCTGAAGTCAACGTTGCTTGCCTCTTATCCTTCGGGATCAATAATATAAAGTACAAGTCAAGTAATGAGGACCGTTGAAATTTTGGACTCGTGCCAAAATTTGTTGTTCACTGTGGTCCCCCTAAGCAACAGAATAGAAAACTTGAAGCACCCAGGATATCAATCACAAAAACATAGTTGACATGACAGGTCTTAATTGCTAGGATCATCTCGAGAAGCTTAAATTTTATTCTTTCCTATGCCGCCGTGGCTGCTATATCACATGGAAATTATTCCAACAGAATTGCCCAAATGATGTTGGATTAAACTTTAAAATTCACTGAAGGCTTGGTTCCTGTGCCATCCTCTACAGAAATCATGCTTGCGTCAAGTCACAGCACCTTCACTTTAACTAGTCTTAGTATCTTTAGCATCATACCATAAGACATTAACGGAGGAAAAGATCTCATAACATTCAAACGGTTCCTGGACGAATATCACCAACAAATTCCAGATAAAGCACTGACACTCAGCTATATCTCTGCAAACAATAACACTTTACTTGAATGGGCTACGGTGCCCAAAGGATGACTGAAATATGAAAAATCATTAAATGTCCTTTCTAGGTGGCGCTATTAAGTTAGTTTATGACCTCGGACAATTCTGGCTGAAACTATGCTAGGTATCTAATTAATGGTACTTCGTTTGCCGTTACGTTCTCAGTTCAAATTCAGCCGACGTCGTCTTTGCCTTCCATCCCTTCGGGGTTGATAAATTAAGTACCAGTAAAGCACAGGATTCGATTAGATCGACTCGTTCCCTTCCCCAAAATGGCTGTCCTTGTGGCAAAATTTGAAAATGAACTTGTTTTTATTAGCAAAAGAAAGTGAAAATGTTCTCTAGGGTGAAAAGTGAGATACTCTTTCCAATGAAAGATAAATGGATCAAATTTCAACAAGCAGTTCTTCAAATTTGTATTCATTTATTGAAAATGATAAACAGATTTCATATATTTCAATACTTATTGGAATCTAACATTAAGAAGGCATAACAACACAGCGCATATTCTCATTTATGTAGGAGCCAAATTTTGCGTCGAGTATCAGTCTTGCATTTATTTCTCCTTTCAGAAAAATTCCACAACAATTCAATACCTTTTAGTGACTCTGTGTCCAATATAGTATTTAGTCGACTCCAGAAAGTTTATAATTTACTTTATTTTCATTATTAATTACGTTTGTTTCTTATTCTGTTCATTTTCTACGAGAGCTTTTTCTCTGTTTGCGAAACAAAAAAAATTCACTTTTAGCTCTAGCACGGTAAACACTTTCACTTTCATGAAACAGTAAGACAAGCAAATAAAGAATTTCAGTTTCTTGCTACCACTTTTTATTCTTTAATATTTTTTAAAACTTCTGCAAATTTTTTGTACAACTCATATTCTCAGTTATTATTATTGTTAAGTCGGCGAGCTGGCAGAGTCGTTAGCACGCTGGACGAAATGCTTAGTGGTATTTCGGCCGTTGCTACGTTTTGAGTTCACATTCCGCCTAGATCGATTTTGTCTTTCTTCCTTTCGGGCCGATAAATAAAGTACCGGTGAAACACTGGAGTCAATGTAGTCGACTCATCCGCTCCCCCTATTTTATGCCTTGTATCTTTTGTAGAAAGAAGTATTATTATTATTGAGGTGGCGAGCTAGCAGAATCACTAGCACGCCGGACAAAATACTTAGCGGTATTTCGTTCAAATTCCGCCGAAGTCGACTTTACCTTTCATCCTAACGGGACCGATAAAATAAGTGCCAGTTGAGCACTGGAATCGATGTAATCGACTTAACCGTACACCCGAAATTGTTGGCCTTATACCAAATTTTCAAACCATTGTTATTATTTATAAGATTTCTTTTAATTGAAATCAAAACATTTTCCTACAAAAAGCGCGTAAAGTTAAAGATATTCTTTTCAAAATAATTTTAAAAAAAACTTGTTTCTCTTAGCAAAAGAAAGCGGAAATGTTTTCCAGGGTGAAAAGTGAGATACTCTTTAAGATGAAGGATAAATGGATCTGATATGAGCAAATAATTCTTCAAATTTGTATTCATTAATTGAAAATGATAAACAGATTTCATATATTTCAATACTTCTTGTAATCTAACATTAGGAAGGTATAACAACACAGCGCATATTCTCATTTATGTAGGAACCAAATTTTTGCGTCGAGTATCAGTGTTACATGTATTTCTCCTTTCAGAACAATTCCACAACAATTCAATACCCTTTAGTGACTATGTATCCTATATAGTATTTAGTCAACTCCAGAAAGTTTATAATTCACTTTATTATCATTATTGATTACATTTGTTTCTTATTCCGTTCATTTTTACGAGAGCTTTTTCTCTGTTTGCAAAAATAAATATTTCACTGTTAGCTCTAGCACGGTAAACACTTTTACTTCGATGAAGCAGTAAGACAAGCAAGTAAAGAATTTCTTTTTCTTCTTACCATTTCTTATCCATTATTATTTTTTAACACTTCTACAAATTTTTTACACAGTTTTCTTATCTTTTAAAACTTCTGCAAATTTTGCACTAAAAATTTTATTTTCACTTTATATTTAAACAAGTTTAGCTATGGAACGAAATCGAAGATCAACAAAAGAAATGAGACAAAAGACGCAGAGAAGGAAATAAGTGAAACCTTATGACAACGACACAGATAAGACGAGCCAGCGTGGCTGAAAAAGAATATGCAGCATATCTACAGAATCAACATATATATGCAAAGAGAGAGAAACGCGACGAAATAACATGATTAGTTGCTTAATTTGAGAAATGGTATAAAAGAAGAAAACATCAAATGCAATTTAGCAGTCCAATTTGCTTCCTTCGGGAAATTTCCTAACACTAGTACGATGTCATAAGACGAAATCAGAATGAAAAATTTGAACCGTGCACCATCAGAGAAATTATAAATCTTGCCTGTATATTAATGCTTTGTGCCTTAGAAATGGGCATCTATAGTTTTGTCATAATGGTAAAAAACGTCTTTGATGCGAATAATGAGTCACAATAATTTCGAATAATATCTGAAAATAATATAATTGAGCAGATTCCTTTACTTGATTCGATGCACAAATTACTAACCCCGAGGGAAAGATATCGTTCTACTTCAAAATTTCTTTCTACTTTTACACAGAAATGGATCGCCAGAGTACGGTCGACTTTATATTCTTCATGCCATTGAAGATTCACAATACTTGACGGAGATAATACAATACTTGATAGAAATGCTGACTAAGGGCTTATTACCTGCTCGATTTGTTCCACAAATGAGACGAGGCAGTGGCCTCCAAATACCTGCACAGAGGCCTTTGTGTTTCTTCGTCTAAGTTACGGTAGCGTTCGAAGCACAGTTTTAGCGCTTATCTGAAAGCTTTCTTCTCGTTCTTTACTCGACATGTGTAGTTTATTACAAATTTATAATTTAAACCGTAGCTTTGTGAGTTCCATATAACCAAAGTTCCGTTCTTCAGAAAAACAAACGAAAAGCTGATAAAGAAAGCAGATTTACACAATTCCCTTAGGAGATTTAACTGAGGGTGCCGAGTAGACGGTATCTGATAACGTGGACCGTTCAGAATAAATGATAGTAATAAAAGTAAAAAAAAGACAAAGTATATTAAAACGGAACAGTACTACGGGAAACTTTATGTGGGGCATAGCTAGAATATGAGAATATTCTGCCAGATTTACGCTTAAAATTTATCATTGTTTTTTGTCTCGAAGCGTTGAGATGTATTGTAAGATAGAGAAATAAATTTATTTCTCAAACGCGTAATAATGCTATAAATAGCGTGGTCAGGATAAATTATCCATATATTGCAGAAAAATACGTTACCGGTCAGCCATGAGACAGGAACTCACATCTCCGTGATTACATATCAAGTGTTTTACAATTAAACCAAACTGCCCAGAAACGAATTCATCTGTAATTTTAGAACTTATAAATTTAGCTTCTTTCTGCATTATATGGATAATTTATCCTGATCACGCTATTTATAGAATTATCACGCGTTTGAGAAATAAATCTATTTCTGTATCTTACAATACATCTCAACGCTTCTAAAAAATAAAAAAATAAAAAAAAACTTTGTTTACTTTCTCATTGGTACTTTTGGGGCGAGGAATTATGCGAACTACAAGTGCAGAATTGTGTGAAGACACCCGTGTGTTCTTATATCTAATAAGCATGCCATATCGATTGTAAAACATACGTCCTCCTTCTTTTAATCGACAACACTATTAAAGTTGTTGCATTTTATTTCCTTGAGCGTTTATTCTCTTCATTGTTTTCGAAGATTTCAAATTCTATTCTCAGAAATGGCCATGAGCTAGCGGTCTATACCATCCCTTATTTCCTTTTGTCCTGAAAAACACTGAATGGAACTTCTTTCCTTTTTCCTCTCACTTTCTTGGTTTTGCTTTTTTGGGTTTACAAATTCTGTAAATAGTCATTCCTTTATTATTGCCTTTAGGAGTTGCAATGGCCCAGTGGTTAGGGCAGCGGACTCGCGGTCATAGGATTGCGGCTTCGATTCCCAGACCGGGCGTTGTGAGTGTTTATTGAGCGAAAACACCTAAAGCTCCACGAGGCGCCGGCAGAGGATGGTGGTGAACCCTGATGTACTCTTCCACTCTTACTTCATGTTTCTGTTGTGCCTGTAATTCAAAGAGTCAATCTTCTCATACTGTGTGACGCTGAATATCCCCGAGAACTACGTTAAGGGTACACGTGTCTGTGGAGTGCTCAGCCACTTGCACGTTAATTTCACGAGCAGGCTGTTCCGTTGATCGGATCAACTTGAAACCGCGACGGAGTGCCAACAACATTATTGCCTTTAAGAGAACCGTTTATTTTTTTAGACATACACCTAAGTCCGTTTCCTTTAGTCTTATTAAATTATCTACGCTCATTAAGGCTCTTCACTCGTCAGTTGTTTTGCAGTCAAACAGGTCCACATGATTGGAGATACCTGCATCCGTGTGAGCTGCTACCTCATTTTCATGTTGACATCCTTCAGTTTATCTTTCCTCTATCGGATAATACCTGCTTCATACCCTATTAGTGATACTACTAAAATAATTGTTGGTATGATAATTCACACTTAGAGTTTGGACTTTAATATCTTCACTAACGGGACCCGTGGATATTTCGCGGAATTAATAGTAAACCTATTCGGTTATTTCTGAAAACTTTATCCAAAAAACCTGAAAGCGTAGCCTGTTTTGTGTCTGTATGGAAAGGCAGTCGCTCATCTGCTATTCATTGAAAGGTGAAGGAAATTGGAATCCGATGATTAATTAAGGCACTTTATATATATACCTTATATACTTTATGCACAACTTTATAGACTAAATACGCAACACCCATAAAATATATATTCACTCTCATTTTTTCACTCTCCCCATAAACAAACAAAAAATATATTCTGTACATATGATACAACCTTTAGTTAAATTGCATGTATCTGCCACGTAAATAAGCGTCAATATTTCACGGAATTGCACTTATGCACATATGCTAAGTGATCGGTGATATAAAAAACTTAGTTCAATCTAGAAAAATACACTTTTCACTATCCAGTCACCACTCCACCCCCATCTTCACTACCACCACCACCATCATCGTCATCTCTCTCTCCTCTTTCTCTCCTTTCTATCCTTTCTCTCTCTTTCTCTTTCTCTCTCTCTCTCTCTCTCTCTCTCTCTCTCTCTCTCTCTCTGCCTTTCGTTAATCTCACCATCAGAGCATCACCGTTCTGTTAAAATTATTACGTTACCCCAACCTCACGTCATGGACGCCTCTCTCTCTCTCTCTCGCTCTCCTTTTCTCCCTTCGTCTCTCTCTCTCTCTCTCCCTCTCTCCCTCTCCCTCTCTCTCTCTCCCTCTCTCTCTCTCCCCCTCTCTCTCTCTACCTCTCTCTCTCTCTTTCTGCCTCACTCTTCGCCTCACCCTCTTCTTATTTCTTCTTTTCCCTTTTCCTCTCTTTCCTTGCAACTAATCATGTGAAAATATTACAATTAAATTCCCTCTACCTCAGGTCATGGACGTTTCTCTCTCCCTCTTTTTCTCTTTCCTTTTTTCTTTCCCCCTCTTTTTCTCTAATTGCATGAACGCGTTACCGACTGCTAAGTAATGCAATGACAAACAGAATTATTATAAGATTTATGAACATCTTTTTTACTGAGGAAATCGTTCATTTCACTTCTTTACGCTCTCCAATATCTGTAAGTTTCGTTCCATTCTAGACTTTGGTCACCTACTAACATGCAAATGTAACATCCTAATCCTTGTTGATACGCAAATCCATCAATTCCTAAATCCAGCTCATCTCAGCTGCCAGACTACGAACTGTATTTTCACTCCATTCCAAAGAGAGATGCTTACTTAGAATTCATTCACTGGTTCTCATTTCTCTCAACTCGACATCAACAATAGTGATTTCTATTTACTCAGTATATAATCTCTCTTGTATATTCACCCAAATACATTTGTACCTTTTATTGATCTTATAAGTCCTCTGACCATCAGAATTTTTAAGCCATACCTCCATATCTCCTCCTACGCAACGATGTCCAACAACTGAGGGCGAATTTAGTGCTTTCCTTGTTATCGCTGTCTGTAGCCATAGTTTAACCTAACATTTTAGCTTATCCCAAAACAAATTCATTTCTGTTGTGGTTTTTCCATTGTATTCATAATGATCATTTGGACATCTATTTTGTATTTTTGGCTTTCTTGATACGTAATTGATTTTATATGTGTTTTGTTCATATTTCATAGCTATTTAATATTAATTTTCCACAGTTCTTTGCTAAATATTTTGTACTTCGATAGCAAATAATATATATAAAATGGCACTCCGGCGGTTAGGACGACGAGTGTTCCAGTTGATCCAATCAACGGGACAGCCTGCTTGTGAAATTAACATGCAAGTTGTTGAGCACCCCAAAGACACGCGTACATTTATCGCAGTTCTCAGGGAGATTCACCATGACTCAGCATATAACTATGCCAGCCCTTTCAAATATAGGTACTACTCATTTTTTGCCGGGTGAGTGAAGTAGGACAGCGTGAAATATAGTGTCACGCTCAAGAACACGTCGCACTGCCGGTTTTAGAACTCACGACCTTACAATTATAAGCAGAATACGGTAACCACTAAGCCACAGCCTTCACAAGAGATAATGCATAACAGTTTTCTAATGATAGAAGTCCCTAACACACTACTTTCATGATAGATAAAATCTTACATTTAAATTATGTGTGGTGCATTCTAAATGCTCGTATTTTTCTTATTTTACTTTCTGTCTAATATTAGTAGCTTGCTTACCGTTAAGTCTATTGGATTATAACTCTAACTTATTAGTAGGGCACGTAAATTATTCATAACTTTTAGCTTATTCTTGGCATTTTGCTGTTATATGTATCCCTTTAATGTTTCTACGATACACCTTCCGTATGCTAACTTCGATTATTGCATTGATAACCAAGTACTTATTATGTCAGTCATTAGTTTAATTTTCTTATCAAGGTTTCTTTTACTAGCATGATGTTAGCGATCTTAATTTTCTCTTTTTAAGGTGGCTTGGTACATTCTTCGAAACCGAATCTAATATTGATTTCTCATATCCATTTATCCTCAGCAGAAATGTTTATAGTTGTTTATCATTTATAGCAGACAGCTTGAGTTCACTCATATTCAATAGATGGTTTATTATCTCATAGCATTTGTGTTTTAGTCCAGTACCTTGTATCATGTCCATTAAAAAGTGTTAGTATCAAATAAAGTGGAGGCGAGAACTATTATTCCTCTTTTAGTTTGTATCTGCAATATGGTTTATCATATACTCATGACATGTTGAATATATCATACAATTGTGACGTCTTTATCACGATTAATGTTTCCTGGATTTACGTGTGAGGTGTACTAGCAAAACTATTTTGGTAACCGATCTATTCCATGCACAGACTCTTTTGACCTCTTCTTCAGTCTTTGGTTATGGATTTGTCAGTCAGTAGGAGATCTTTACACCTAAAAGACTTCTTGCATTATCTCTTCAACTTTTCTGGACGTAGATTGCATCCATGTGTGTTTCTGCAATATTATTCCCCGTCTGAAGAATTTGATCGTTTTTAATATCGGTGATTAAAATGCTTTTACTTTCTGTTTGATGTTGATCGCGTGTTTCTCAGGATGTCATTAAAGCTCTTTAAGAGCACCTTAGGTACATCTTTTAATTATTTTAACTATATTCTAATATTTCCAATGACTGTTCTGTGTTTTTAGCAATACTTGTGTAGTGTTCCCTTACACTTCACTTCTTCATACAACCGTTAGTATTGCATACGTTTCTATTTTAGGTTTAGCAATTTCTTGTTAAAATCATTTTGGGTTAGAGTTGAACTGTATCTTTTGTTGAGGAAATCGATGTTGATTTTAATACTAAGTTATTCATTGGGATTTGGTGAGAATCTCTTGTTTCAAGCGATTTTCGATTTCGATAATTTTTCATTTTATATTACCGTGTGTGTGTGTGTGTACGTTTGTGTGTCCGTGCCCCCCCCCCCCACCATTGCTTTACAACCGATGGTGGTGTGTTTACGTCCCCGTAACTTAGCTGTTTGGCAAAAGGGTCCGATAGAATAAGTACTAGGCTTAGAAAGAGTAAGTCCTGGAATCGATTCGTTCGACTAAACGTGGTGCTCCAGCATGACAAATGTCTGAAAGAAATAAAACAACACAACAATATATATATATATATATATATATATATATATATATATATATGTGTGTGTGTGTGTGTGTGTGTGTATGTATGTATGTATGTATGTATGTATAAATATAGAATAGTGGTACAAGGTACCAATGTTTACTGGAAATTGTAGTCGATAATTTTACGACGCTATAGTAAAGCTTCACTGTATATATTCTGCCAAAGATGTGTGCGGGCAGCAAACATAAAACCCGATATTACCTCTTCGAAGAACATAAGATAAATAGACAACCGAGAATTGGGTAATCTAGGACCTAAGTTTCGGACTCTTCAAAATATGATTGTTATCGTAAATTTAATCAGTCCTCCTCAGCTAGATTCACCAAGACAAAATTTCAACATCAGTGCCTGTATACTCGCCTGAACGCCTAGGCGTTAACAGGACCGAGAACAGTGTAAAATATATACATCAGAGCTAGTTCAAATTTATAGAAACACAAAGGACGAAGACAGGTGAAGGAACAACAAGCAAGTGTATTAGTTTGTTGGTCAGCAAAAATGGAAAAAGTATTTTACGTTTCGAGCGTACGCTCTTCAAGTGAAAGGAAAAAGAGGAAATGAATAGAGAGAGAGAGAAAAAAATCTGCATCATACATGTAGTCGCATATTTTTTATACTATGTATTGTATCACAACACATTCCTGCCCCTTTGTCCCACATTCAATTTTACGTAACCGCCCACAAAATTGTAACCTGTCTTTATACGTCTCCTTCATGTGATGCCACCGTGCTATTATTATTATTATTATTATTATTATTATTATTATTATTATTATTATTATTATTATTTATTAATTAATTAAGAAAGCAACACATGCCATTATTCGTACGCCGGGGTACTAATAGACGAAGCCCAATATTCCCATCATGACTACCCGTCTGATAAGACACTTGCATCACATCTATATGTGCGTGACATGATGATTTTTTATAATGATAAACAGCGCATGACCTAGCAGGTGGGACCCAGTTAGAGTTTTCTCAGGCCGAGCAGCCCATCCCACTCAAAGTCCCTGAGTACGGATTATTTAAGGATGTCGAACGAAACGCCCATGCTTCCCAATGTGAATTATTCAAATTCGAAAGAATTCATCTCAACACAAAGCTATGATTCTCCCCCACTACTTCTACTCGTGATCAGAGATGCACATATCGTCAGCCACCAAGGGACATGCTCAACTGGTTATGGTCAAACAACGGACAAGCAAATCTTGGTATTGAGCAGAATATTTGCTGCAGCCCAATTTTAACACCAAAACAAAACATGTAAATGATAGCACTTCCAAAAAGTTAAAACCAGAAGTCATGAGAGACACTGTCTGGTACTGCATCAGGGCATTTTATTATTATATAGTAGTGTTGCTTTTAGCACGTACTATCACTACACTACAGAGCGCAGCCTTGTGTGACTTGGGCATGTGTTGTGGTTTGTTGTGATGCTTTTTCTTTTAATGTATTGAAAGTGTTTTACGTAGGATATGTGTAGCGCTTAGTGGTGCTATTTTCTGTATGTTATATATACTTGTCAGTCCTGGTGTTTTTGTTATGCACTTGTTTTTAAATGTTTTTATCCTACCTAATGCGCCTACTATGATAGGAAGTATTTCTGCTTTTAAACTCCACATTCGAGTTACCTCTATTTCCAGATCTTTGTATTTTGAAAGTTTATCCGTTTCTTTTAGAGAAACATTGTCAACTGTTGGTATTGATACATCGATTAGAAAGCCTTTTTGTTCTTGGTGATCTCTGACAACCATATCCGGCGTATTGTGTGTATTAGCAAATTCCAGAATATGGCTGCTTTTTCATTTTCTGTGACCTTTTCTGGCATATGCCTATACCATTTTTTTCGCTTGTTATTCCATAGTGTTGGCATAGGTTCCAATGTATATAGAGTCCAACTCTATCGTGTCTTTGAATATATTGCTTTTTTTAGCCAGGACTAGGCAGCCAGAGACAATGTGATTTATTGTTTCTC
Organism: Octopus bimaculoides; assembly: GCF_046866305.1. Classification (NCBI taxonomy): domain Eukaryota; kingdom Metazoa; phylum Mollusca; class Cephalopoda; order Octopoda; family Octopodidae; genus Octopus; species Octopus bimaculoides. Next base: position 51,743,311 of record NC_142930.1, on the reverse strand, counting down.
GTACATCTCCACATATTCAGCAGTTACTTGTATTTCTTTTCATTGCATGTTTTTAGTAATTTCGGGTGGGAAGGCTTTCATCTTGCACTGCAATTAAGAATTCTTCAGTGTCTGCTTTGTGTCCTGTGCTTCTCAGCCATTGTTAGGATTTTACTTTGTCTATTTCTTTTCTGTTTAGTTCAACCCGGCATTTGACATGAAAGGGCTTTTCTTGTCATTGTTTTATCACAATCCGTTGCTGCTTCAGTTTCAAGTCGGATTTCAGTTGTTTTTGTTGTTCCTTTTTTTTTTTTCTTCATAATTGTTAGGCACTATGATTTCTTTTTTGTATTTGTTCTCTTCCTTAAAGTGGCATTTGTATTAGTTTTCCTTGCTTCTGATGTAGGCATTTCTGTAGTCTTATGATCGTTATTTTGTAATAGCGTTCTAGCTGTATAAGGCCACTACCACCTTCGATGCGTTGTATATATAACCTTTCTATGTCAAATTTTTTGTGGTGCATCTTAAATCCTGTTATTATTTTTCTTGTTTTCCTGTCTATTTTGATTAGTTCATTTAGAGTCCAGTTAAGAATACTGTAGCTGCAACTTATAACTGGGACGAGTGGAGTGTTGACACGTATTATCTTGCCTTTCGCATTGAGAACTGTTTTCTATATAAATCTAACTCGTCTATAGTGTTCTTTTCTTATCTTCTCTTTCATTGGTGTGGCATGTATCTAGTTTATTGATTCCTAAGTATGTGTATGTCTGGCTTTGGTCTAATTGTCTTATCTCATTTGCTTTATCTAGTGTGATGTTGCTACTCTTAACTAGTTTTCCTCTTTTAAAGGTAGCTTTGGTACATTTTTCTAAGCCAAAATTCATGTGCATTTCTTTGGTAAATTCATGTACGGTCTGTAGTACTGTTTCCAGCTGGTTATCATTTGTAGCATAGTTTTAGCTCATCCATATATAAGAGGTGGCTGATTGTTTTGCCGTAACAGTTGTATCCACATCCTGTTCTGATAAAGGTGTCAGTGCCAAGCAGAAAAGGAGTGGAGAGAGCGTGTCTCCCTGGAATATTTCTCTTCTAATGGGGATGGCTCTGGTTTTTATGAGTCCCTCTTTTGTCTGGCGCTGTAGCACTGTCTGCCATTTATTCATGGAATGTTTTATATATTCCATGATGATTGGTGCGATCTTGTTCATGGCTGGTGTTTCGAGGATTTATGTGTGGAGAATACTATTAAAAGCCTTTCGGTAATCGATCGAGGCCATATTTTGACCCTTCTTATTTCCGCGGTTGTTTTTGTTATGGATTTATTAATAAGTAACTGATCTTTACAGCCGCATAAGCCCTTGCAGCATACCTTCTGCTCTTCTGGAAATAGGCTGTATTCTTCCAGATGTTTGCTCATAATCGGTATTATTATTATTATGTAAGGTGGTTAGCAGGCAGAATCGTTAGCACGCTGTACGAAATGCTTAGCGGTATTTCGCCCGTCTTTACGTTCTGAGTTGAAATTCCGCTGAGGTCGAATCTACCTTTCATTCTCTCGGAATCGATAAAATAAGGACCAATGAAACACTGGGGTCGATGTAATTGACTCATCCCCTCCCCAAAAATTGTGGCAACATTTTTGAGACCATTATTATTATTATTATTATTATTATTATTATTATTATTCCTTCGTAAAACAGTGTAGGAAAAATTGCACCGAAGACCTTAGTCATCTGTCAAGTCACAACAAGGACCTCAGATAGATAATACTTTCCTTAAGATGTGTGCTGTACCCAATAAGGCTGCTTTTTGCAAGACATCAATCTTGCATGGAATTTCCAGTTTTCTTAAGAAGTTTTGTAGTTTCAATGGGATTGAACCCAAAGCTCCGATCACCAGTGGTATCACTTTTACATTACCTTCTCGCATTCCATACAGCCTTGCTATTTCCATTTTCAATTCGGAGTACTCGGTGATTTTTTTCCACGTCTTTACTCACAAACGTTCATGTAATTTGGTATGACTACATCAATGATCTGGCAATATTTGTCTCTCTTATTCAATATGATAAAATCCGGCCGATGGTGTTCGATTACACGATCCGTCTGAAAATCAAGGTCCCAGAGTATCGTTACTTTTCCATCCTCCTGCATGACTTTACTTGGTACATGCTCATGCCATTTCTTTGTTACTTCGTATTGGTATTTAAGGTATAAAAGCCAATGAAGATCCACACACACACTTTATCGTGGCGACGCTTGTATTCTTTTTGTGCAAGGCTCTCACATCCACTTACCAAGTGGGTCACATTTTCCACACTCTTTCCACAGAGTCTGCATTTATGGGTGTCAGAAGTTTTATAGATGTTATGCTTCACTGAATTCGTAGCGAGGGCCTGGTCTTGTGCAGCAATGATTAAGCCTTCCGTGGTACGCTTCAAATAACCTCGCTGAAGCCATGCCCACGATGCTGTATTATCCTTAACGTCTTGTCTTGTGTACCCCTTTCAAACTCTCCATGCCTTCTCATTTTCAAGAAGCTCTTCCTTTCTCTTCTCCTCAGCTCTTTGGTTAAACTCTGTCTCGTCCATCATTTCATCTGCATTTACACCCATATCTTTCGCGGAATATTGCAGCAGCTCTTCTTCATCACTATTTTTCAAATACTCGGCAAGCGTTCTCCTTTCACTCCTTTCACTCTATACTAATTAGTCCTCTGCCACCCTTCTTAGTTTTCATATACAGTCTGTTTATGTTTGCTCTAGAGTGTAGCGCCCCATGCAGCGTCATCAACTTTCTCGTCCTTCTATCCAGAGATGATATTGCCTCCTTAGTCCATTTGAGGATTGACGCACTGTATCTGACTACCGCAACTGCCCAGATATTCATTCCGGTAATCAAAGTTTTGGCATTCAGGTTGGATTTCAACACCATCTTCACCCTTTATTGATACACCTCGCTGACCTTGACTTTCATTTCTCTGTGTAGAATGTCATCCAACTCCATAATCCCTAAATATCTCTACCCACTACCGTAGCGTTCACCCATGGTCTCTCCTGATGGTAACTGCAATCCTCTGCAGGCTGCTTTCTTCCCTCTTTTCGCATTAACTACTGAGCATTTGGTAATACCAAATTCAATACCGATGTCCCTACCAAACTTCAGGTTATCCATAAACAGAAGATGGGTCAATGATGAGCCTTTCTTCCCACATCGGTAACCCATCTTAACTTTCCTAAGTGTCATTTTTTATGGGTATTAGTGTAATTACAAATAATAACGAAGAAAAAGAGTCACCTTGGAAGATTCCCCTTTTAACACTAACTTCTCCAATGAATACATTACTTGAGTACAATATGGTTTTCCACTCTTTCATGCTATGCATCAGAAAATTTATGATGTCAGCAACATCAAATATCTGCAGGCATTCAATGATCCAAGAATGAGGCACCGTATCATATGCCTTCTTAAAGACAATCCAAGCCATAGACATGTTTGTATGATGTTTTCTACAATGCCTCAAAACTGTTTTATCGATGACCAGGTGATCCTTGGTACCCTGAGAACTCTTCCTACATCTTTTTTGTTCCCGTGGTTGTATTTCTTCCTGTGCCAGGTAAGTCTATATCTTTGCCGCACATATTCCAGTGAGTATCTTCCAGATTCCGTTTAGGCATGCTATATTCCCCTTTCTTGTATCTTTCATTACAAGTGTTGTCCTCCCTGTCACCATCCATCTCTAATTTTTCTCGATCGGTCTTTTTCCTATTTTTCCAGTTTCCTCCTAAACATTGCTCAGTTTTTCCTAGATCTTGCTTTGACCGCATTATGTCCCTTTCACCGTGGTTCTTTTGCTCCACCATGTTTCGTTCTCTTAAGTTGTAATTTCTCCTCAGCAAGTAGCGCAATAGCTTGGAGAAGATTCCTTGTTTGTGTTATGTCCTCCGTTAAATCCTACTCATATCTACCCTTCTCATATTCATGAGGATTTTTTTTCTTCTGGAGCGTTCATCTAATCGGTAAGTCGTCTTCGAATTTCAAGCAATTCGTTATCTAGTTGGTTCATTTCCCCTGAATGTCCACCCACCACAGTATCAGGGTTCAGTTCACTGTATAAAGTTCCTGTTCCTCATCCTTAACAGCCCCATAACCATTCCCCTGCTCCTCCTGTCTACTCTTCTCCCTGCTTTCAACTCCTACCTCTCTGTTTTCAACTCCGACCATCCTTTGTAGCCCATCCGCAGGGTCTCTCAGACACTCACTAATCCGAGATACTTCTACTCGAGTTAAGTAATCCTTCCTCCTAATCACTCTCATTTATTTTCTTACATTGGACACATGTCATTTTCCTTCCAAAATTTCAAGGTACGTCGGCCTACTCAGTGACTTATTTTCAGCTTTGCTCTTTAATGACATTCAATGAGTGTATCGTACTCTTCCTTCGTCTAGTTATGTCTGTTTTTGCGCATACCGTGTATGTGATCTGTTGTGACATAACGACCGTCCGAGGTCAGATCACTGCTGCGGGCGGTTTCGTACGTACCGGGTGGGAAACCTTCATCATGAGCAGCTATAGCTACATTCTTGTTGTTAATTCTTTCCTTGTGTTGCATCATGATTTCATGAGTCGTTCGTGGGGTTCCCACGAAAGTTATTATTGAGATCCGATCTCTCTCTTCCCCTCTTTATTTGTATATACACGTGCACATGTATGTACATACACACACACATATATATATATATATATAAATAACGCGCTTGCATTGTGTCGCCTCCATAACCACAGTGATTATCACAACCACAATCGTTCTCCATATAGCATTTAAAATTTTCAATAATAATATGGCTCTCGGTCGGTATATTGCAGCAGATCCTCGCCAAACGTTCTCCTTTCACTCCTTATACAAGGTTCAATACTAATCAGTCCTCGGCCACCATTCTTTCTTTTCATATAAGTCTGTTTACGTTTGCAGTTAACAATCATCATCATCATCATCATCATCATCATCATCGGTATTATTATTATTTCCATTTATTATTAAAAGGTATTATTAAATCTTGTTTAGTTTTAACTTTTGTTTCGTACTCGAGATAATCATAAATATGTGAGTATTTGGAGGAAAAACATCAGCTTGGTCAATAGACCAAATTCTACAGGTCTGGAAATAAGTTCGTAAGATGGTGAGAAGGAGGTGAACAACCAGGCTTCACATTCATGTGCGATCAGGAGACAAAAGAAGCCTCACACCCTTTGGATCAAATGGGCTTACTACTACTAGCGATCAATGAGAACACTGACCTTGGCTTTGGAAAGAAGCAACTCATCTTGTTCTATTTTTAATTACTGATAGAAAAAGTAATTATATATGTGTATTGTATATAATAATATAGATTTAATCAAAAGATTAAATGTGGTACTTAAAATGTTTGAGACACCAGAATTTGGTAGGGTAAAAACAAAATATAAAATCAAGAGATTAGCTGAATAAAATTTGAAGAAAAACAACAAAAATTCAATAGGTTATAGCAGTACGTACGTTTCGCACAAACTTCATTTATTCATGTAGTGAGAACACTACATAAAATGTGCAATGAAAATGTACTCCTCAGCTGCATAATAGAATTTCATGTTAGAAAGTCATTTTGTAGATGTGTGCAAAAACAAGAGTAAGAGAAGAAAAAATACCATCTTGACTGGGCTGCCATTCAACAGTTTATATATATATATATATATATATATATATATATATATATATATATATATATATATATATATATATATATATATATACTGATAAACACATCGTTGAATTTCTAGATTTTTTCTTCCTTTACTTTTTATAAGTTTTACTGCATTTTACATGTAAGCAATTAAAGTAAGAAGCGGTATAAATACACGCTTAAAGACTCTGGGAGTTTGTAACATCGTATCGACCAGCGGACCACACAAGCTGCTTGACCAATATGGCGCTGCAATATCCAGCAGGCTTTCAACGCATCTGAAGCAAACAACCATCGTGTCACCCGGGCTACCCTCCCTTCCCAGCTTACACAACAGTTTGCCTCAAATGCTTTCTATCCGGGTGGAACCTAACCCAGCACACACCGACATTTGTCTACGGCCGCTGTGAGTATGATCAGACAATCGCATATGAGTCATATGAACTGCCACAGTGAATACATGGGGTGGGGTGGGTAAGGGGACCTGATCTTTAGATATCATCCTGTCGAAGTCATCGACAACAAATACGAGAAATATTTTAACAAGAGTTCTGATTATGAAATCTTCACTCTCCAACAACAGACATTTCAGGAATGAAGTCACACAGTTCCAGATACGGCGGGATACTTGTAGCTATTGAAGCTACATGTATGTATGTGTGTATGTATTCGTAAGTATAATAACACACACACACACACACACACACACACACACACACACACACATACACATATATATATATACATACATATGCATATGTTGTGTATGTGCGCATGTTTGAAATCCTGTATGAATGCCTCCACGTGTATGTGGTTCTGTGTGTGTATAGTCTCTGTGGTTAGTTCAATATTCGATTATTGCATATTGTTTCGAGTAATGAGAGTTTAAACAATGGTGATTGTAGTTACAATTGAACTTTCACTTGATTTCATATGAATAACGTGATTTTGGAAACATCCGTTTTGATGAGTAATTGAAATGACAGAATTCAGTACTTCTTGTTTGAAACAACGGATATTAAAAAAAGGAAATGTATTCATGTTACTCCTACCATTTACCATTTTAATGAATTACAGACCATGTATGTTCAGGCGTCTGTTTACCTAATTTTTATTGTATAATAAGGCAAGAAATATATATTATTTTTGGATGAAATTAATAAAAACAGTAATTTTTAATTAAGTGGTAAATAGGTGTTATATTTTTCTTTTCATCATTGAATATATTATTCTATGATTAACAAAGAAGTTTTCAGTTGCTTTAGCAAAGTTTCATTTAATAAACATAACTATAGATTTTAACCAACAATATTCGTAAAAAAATGTTTTTCTTATCTGAAAAAAGATATCACACAGAGTACTTCCATTCATGTGTTGGATTTCACTGTATGAGTGCCCGCTTTAATGTTCACTGAGACCCTGCTTAAAGGCGTATGTAATTCGAACAGAACGATTCGCAGTTATAATTTGTTCTTAACTGTTAGTTCAATAAGTAATTTACTGATCTGTGAAAATTGTCTCGTTTCACTGATGTATTATGGAATATATCTATGGATGTCAGCAAGTTATGTATGTTATTGACAGATAAATAGAAATTGTATTTTAAAAGCAATATTTCTGTGGACAATACAAGAAGCACTCCGTGACTGATAGAATTCTGGCATCGACTTGAAACTAGTCCAACCGATTTCTTTTTCTTTCGGCTAAATGCTACTCATATTTTCTATAGTACACTATGCTGTTGAAATAAGATCATGTTTATCACGTTAGTAAAATATTAATTGAACTAGCTACACAAACCTGTAAATATGCTAAATTGTCCGCCCTATTTACTTGGAGGTTTGTTAATGATAATTTTAAACAGCGTTTGCCTTGCCAGTTAAATCGCTGGTGAAATCCCGAAACAAAATTTTAATTACACCTGCTGCATTTGCATTTTGTCTTCTCTAAGATATTCTATATAAGGACAACGTGTTTGTATCTGCCAATTACATATATATTTGGTCAGATCAATAGATATACTAAGTAGTACACATACATACATACATACATACATACATACATACATTCATACGTACATATATACATACATACATACACACACACACACACACACACACACACACACACACACACACACACACACACACACACACACACACACACATATATATATATATATATATATATATATAAAATATACAAGAATAAGGGCAGGGAATCGTCAATTAATAATAGAATTAACAATTAACAATTTTGCCAAGTAGTTCAGTATGAAAAAACCTTTATCGGTAAAACCATTTATCATCATAAATATACAGGGATTAGCATTGAGTTGCTTCTCCAACATACTGAAAATTTTTCTCTAAACGGATGGCGATATTTATGGCACACATAGAACATGTGTGCCATAAATATCGCCATCCGTTTAGAGAAAAATTTGTAGTTTAGAATCAGTAGTTCTTTGACTGCTATTTATATATATATATATATATATATATATATATATATCTGTATGCATGTATGTATGCTTGAATGTGTATATATGTATGTATATATATATACACCCATGCATATATTTACATCATATATACATATACTTAGGCATATGAATATAAACCTACACACACACACACAAACACGTACATACACAAACACACACACGCATATGTATGTAGAGAGAGGGGGACAGAGAGAGAAAGCGACAGAATGAAAAGAGCAAGAAATACATACATACAGAAAAATACATACATATATAGAACAAAATAAAAATGATTATCGTGTCTCATTGCCAAGGGAGAAGTAAGAAGCTACCGTTAAGACCTTAAAGCACTTGATTCTCAAGGGAACTTTTGAGCAAACGCGTCAAAGAAATAAAATGTCACCTTATTATAAAGTGAAAGAAATATTAGAGCGTCTATAATGTTTCTTGAATCAATACAAGACAACTTACAGTTCAACAAAATGAAATACACATTAGCTACTATATTCGCAAATGGTACAAAAAATAGTTTTACTAGGGAGAAAAATCTAATATATTTTACATATTACGGTATACGAGGAATTATAGTTTGAGATTTCCAGTTCTATTGTGACATTAGTAAAAGAACGATCTACTTTGTTCTTTACGAACATTGAATTTACTCAGAATTGCACATTCGTGTCAGTCATGAATTCCTGTAATATTTGAAAATAGTACGGCAGACAAGCAAGGCAATAAAATTACTACTCTAATGTCCAGGGATAGTCATTACTAAACCACAATATATAGACAAGATGTACAATTTTTATGATAACCGTTTCGTTTAGAAACATCATGCAAGAAAATTTATGACTGCAATATTTCTAAACAATGATGATGGTGGCAGCTTATCAAACCATGACTTAGGAAGAATTCAAAGCAACTTATAAATTGATCTAAAAAAACATCTCATAAAGACAAAATCCCAGAAAAATATTTGGCTTTGATAAATACTATATATTAATGCGCATATATAGTTACTTGCGTCAGAAATTTGCTTTACAATCATGTTTTCCAGAGTTCATATCCGCAGCGTCACAGCCTTAACAAGAGTATTTTTGTAGCATTGGATTGACAAATGGATTTTCGGGTAATTTAGTAAATGGAAACTGTACAGAAAGCGGCTGGACGAATGAAGTTCAAGAAATTCTGTGGGATATATTGAACACCGAGACATGACAATGACAAACTAACACTGCAAAGTACCGAGTATGCTTTGTGTATGTTACACAGAGCCACAAAAATTCGATCTTAATTTGACGGCTTATATCTCTACACGATGTTAAGTCTTATATGAAAACCAACAAGGTATAATGCTTCAATGTTCAATTCATATGCTTATTGAGATCGAGATGATACAGGACAAACTCTCAGATTAGATGTCTCTAATTACACAACGCTTCAATCGTCACCTAACGTGACACTTGTCGAGATGTCGATCCAAGACTGGCCCCTTTCTAAGTCAGAACATGTCATATTTTTTAGCATAACATTTTTCATCGCACTTGACTCGAAGTGAAAATCAAGTTTAGTGTTTATTAAGTGTGACTGGATTGTGTTGGGAAGACTAATTTGTTGAGGGGTTTTAATTTACCTTTTACAATCAATATGAAACCAAAACTGCATTCAAATGTAACTATTTCATAATTAATAAGAGTCGTCTGGTGTTGCAGAGAGAATAATTTGCAGCCATTTCCAAATACACGCTCATACTCAAACTCCCCTCCTCACACGCACATCTCTCTTTCTCTCTCTCTCTCTCTCTCTCTCTCTCTCTCTCTCTCTCTCTCTCACTCTCTCTCTCTCTCTCTCTATCTCTCTCTCTCTTTATATATATATATATATATATATATATATATATATGCATGCATGTATATGTACACACGCACACACATATACGCATGTACACACGCATGTACACACACACACACATACACACACACATACACACACACATGCACACACACACACACAAAAGGTATGACAGAAATTGGATATATTAAAGCGAACAAAAGAAAGACTATCGGCTAAACTATTGATAGATGAAGGATTACATGCTGTGAATAAGCCTCGGTTTCCTTTTCTTTTTCTTCTAAATTGGCTTCATTTAAGAGCCAACCACTGACAAGAATCACGAAAGAGAATGAAGATCAGGTGCACATTCTCAGTATGCATATATGTGAGCCACACAAATCACCTGATCATCTTTGAAATAAAATTACCTACTGATATCTGTCCGAAAGGACAGACGAAAGGCTACTCATTGAGAGTACGATGTGATTTGAAGAAAATATGACTACTGTTTCCACGAAGTCATGCGACTACATAGAAACACCTCCTTTAGATGTAGATATTGCAGGTGGAATTCACTATTTTCTGGATTTATAAGCAATGATTAAGATCTCAACTAGTGACAATTAATTATTGTTCTTTTCTTGTTTGCTTGTATCGAATATACATTATAAGCTAATGCTCTGCTCTTAGTGCAGAGGTTTGATAGTAATATTATTTTCTTTTGTTCACATCTAGTATTCCTAAGTTACATATTCTCTTTTATTATTATTTTACAAGCAGTCTCATAAAACATGTTATCGACAATTCCAATGTAGTTGTATATTTCATCGCCAGATGTTAATGAGATAGTTAGATAATTGATAGATATGTCGTCAGACTGAATCATTACAATTCCTTTATCCCCCACAATCTTATTTTGTACAACACCATTAATACACTTCCATTAAGAAAGAATATAACTTTGATCAATTCAGTTGACAATAACATACTTTCAAATGCCTACTTCAATACATTGAAGCAAATGTCTACAAATGCGAAAAAAACATAGAAGAGTGTATGTCGAGAGGTCCAGGAATCTGAAATGCCATTGAAGTTGCGACAAAGACAATTTTCACTAATTCTCTCAAGGTATGTGTAAATTGAAGCTATGTATTTGGGAAAATGATGAAATTAACCTACACGATTACCATCATTTGTCTAGTAGCCTTTCAGTTCACTTATAGGATTTTTCCTGTAGATATATTCTCAGTCTTGTCTCTTGTAATCATTTCTAATGCCTGCATGTCTTAGACAACTACGAGTGAATAAAATAAGCCAAATCTATGATGTAGTTTCGATTCAAAGCTGAATTGAGCATTTTAATTTATGATCTAGTGTTGTAGAAGCATGGATATAGAATTTTATATTTCTATCACACAGAAATTAAAATGTATTGTTATCATCTGTGACCTCTTTAGCGACCATTTCCCATACGTGTATCCTTCTTCCCCACTTAGTCAATTGGAATGTACGAAATATTTCTGGACAATGGACATAAGATAAAGTAAAAACAGTTATACACGACTGAATAATGAATATATTGTGCGTGTGTTCATTTGACAAAAAACAAAAATGACCACCCCGAAGTATAACAATACCTGTTTCAACACACGGTTTCATATCAGGAATCTTGTATTGGGTAGGATAAGCTTATTTATATAGTGAGAATGAGTAAAATATCAAAATCTCTCTCTCCAACTCTCACTTACTCTCTCCCCTCTCTCTGTATATATATATATATATATATATATATATATATATATATATATATATATATATATATATATAGTTGTGCCTGGGGAGAGTCATTCTCTTTTAATGCCTTATTATTTAACACACCGGTAAAATTTCCACCTATTTATTTTTTTATTTTTCTAAAATTTTCGTTGCGTCTTGCAACCTTTTCAATAATTTTAAAAGTCAACAAGTATTGAAAAGGTTGCAAGACGCAACCAAAAGTTCAGAAAAATAAAAAAAAGGAATAAGTGGAAATTTTACCGGTGAGTGTTAAATTATAAGGCACTAAAAGACAATGACTCTCCCCAGATACAACAGAATATGCATCAACACGCGAACTCACATAAAGAATCTTTCAAACCAAATTTAAACACGCGATAAAAGGAGTGTTTTGAAATAAATATGTTTATTACACCATCGCCTTTGTTCATAATGCTCTTGTACCAAAGGGGATAATTCTCATTTTCTTTTTTCCCTATTTGATTCTCCACAATATTGAGCGCTTGCAATAAGAATTATAATATTATATTGTTAACTAAAAATGTATTGTTGTTGCCGTTGTTATTTACCCTAACTTTACCTCGACGAGATGATCTACAAAGAAACACGTTCATGATATGATCACTTCAGTTTTTGTTTACACACAGCGTGTAAGGAACAGTATTATCCCATGGGGTGTTCCCTTTTTAATATGGCCGACTGCAATTTGAAGAAGATTTAGCTGTACAGGCTACGCTGACCATAGAGAAGGAAGCTGCATTTGGGGAAACATGAATATATAATATAATTGTTCGTAAGTTAAATTTGTATGCTGTTTTAAAAACATTTAGAAACTAATTTATATAACAATTAAAACACTGACAGCAGCAGCAGCAGTAGTTGCAGCGGCGAAGGAGGCGCAATGGTGGTGATGACGGTGGTGGTTTTGGTGGTGGTGGTGGTGGTGGTGGTGGTGGTGGTGGTGGTAGTAGTTTTGTAATTGTGGTGGTGGTACTTTTTGTAATTGTGATGGTCACTGTCGTGGTGGTGATGGTAGTTGTAGTTGCTGTAAATCCGTTTTGTGAGACGGAACAGTTATAATTAGATTTGCTTCAAGGTCATGATTCATTTGAACGTGATCTGTTTATAACGTGCCGTAAAAAGGATATCGCACATACATAGATAACCAACAAAAGTCGATGCGGATCATACATCAGGTTCGATAGCAAACTGTAGAGTAAAATAACAGATGGAAAGTTAACCAAAACAAAACGAAAACACTTAGAAAGTATGAACGGGAAGATAAATCTTTTGACCGACCGGAATACGTCTCAGAAATTAAACAAGAAAGAATCGAAATTCTGTCAAAAAGCTGATTCTTTTAAATGATAAATGCAAAAACGAACTGTTTTAAATAAACCTTTACAATACATGATGATTATTTATTTTACGTAGATTTTGTTGATGTGTGAGCTTGTTCGTAAAGATTGCGGTTTAGAGAGATTTTCAGCTTGACAAATAAAAATGGCAATCAATTTTCTGTATTTTTCATATTTATTTTCTATGTACGCGGAGGTGCTGAAAAGTTCCGGGCTTTAGATAAAAAAACAAATACAGGATGATCAGTTAGTTATGATTGTATACAACATATTCACCTCTCAAATTCACACGCTCATTGTCCTTCAGTTTTTCTAGGTCCTGTAAAAGAACTCGCAAGTTTGGGCCTCCAACCAGGCGCTTCGCGATACCGTCGTATGGGAAGTAAATTGTGTTATGTAATATATGGTGGTGATGCAACAACATTGTATCAAGAAATTCATAATTAACATAAAACTGTAATGCATGACTATTGCAGAATATAGGTAAAATGAAAATCATGATGTCTGTTCATCCCTTGAAAATACGTTTTGAAAAGGTATCACAAAATATTAGGGCGACCAGGAGTTTGCCCTTAACTCTAAAGCACTTGGTAAGAGATTTATAGTTATACCCAAATGTTAGTTAAATTGCAACAGAATTCAAGTTTAAAAACTTGCACACCACTTGTTCATAAAAGCGTTTAATTCTTTATGAGCCAGTTCCGATCTTTAAACTAACCGACACAGGCAAGGCTGCGCTGATAGGCGTAGGCGTGGTTGTGCGACAAGAAGATTGCTTCCCAACCATATGGTCCAGGGTTCAGTCATACTCCGTGGCATCTTAAGCAAGTGTGTTTTCGTATAGTGCTAGTGTCCTCTCTTAGAGGGTCGACCAAAGTCTTGTGATTGGATCTAGCCGACTTCAACTGAAAGAAGCCCGATGTATATGTGTGTATGTGCTTATGTGTGTGTGTGCTTATGTGTATGTGTGTGTGCTTATGTGTGTGTGTTCTTATGTGTGTATGCTTATGTGTGTATGCTTATGTGTGGGTGAGTGTGCGCGCAAGTGTATGTGTGTGTGCGCGTGAATGTGTATGTATGTGTCTATATGTATGCATATATCGATGTGCGTTACTTTGTATTTGTCACACAATACTGCTTGAGCAACTGGAGCTGGGGTACTTACGCCCGCGTAACTTAGCAGTTCAGCGGCAAGGAGCGATAAAATAAGAACCAGACTTTAGAAAAAGGTACTAGAGCAGGAGTGCTTCGTTCAACTAAAAATATTTAAGGCAATGCGCAGCATGGCTGCAGTTCAATGACTGAAACAAATGAAAGATAAAAGAACAGATCACGATATCATTAATCATTTGATCGACTTCTGCATTCGGGTCTTGATACATATAATTTAATATATTCGGTATTATATCTCATTGATTCTACCTCAACATCTGCTACATCTGACAAGGCATAGATGTACAACATAAAGATAGTTCAATTACAAGTGGAATGAATGCAAATCTGCATGAGATGTAAACATGAAATACCGTGATGCACACCCTGAACAGTTATTCGCATTGAGATAACGAAAACAATTCATGTTATATACTGAAACATGCTATATATTCGCAGCAAAACTAACTCATGTTTTATAAGCTCTGAAATAATACCTCAAACAATATATATATATTTGCATTTGCAGCATTAACTCTGTTATTCACAGCTGCTGGAATTATTAGTGGTCACACATAATTTCTGATTTCTTCAAAGCTATACTTTTATTATCTTTCCGGAAAGAAGTCAAATAAAGAGTACTGGATTATTATTATTTTTTTTTTTTTTTTGAAGCAGCATTCGCCTTTCATGTTTTTGTCGAAAAACTGTTCTTAGTTCCAAATTTTGAAATGTCGGTATTTCTACGTGTCCGTGTGTATGAACATAGATACGTACTGTGAAAATAACATTGTACACTAGTATATATATACTGTGAAAATAAATTGATATATATATATGTGTGTGTGTGTGTGTGTGTGTGTGTGTGTGTGTGTGTGTGTGTGTATGTGTGTATACATATATATATTTATGTATATGCACATATATATATATTATATATACATATATATATATATATATATATATATATGCATGTATGCTTTGTATGCATGTATGTATGAATCCATGTATATATACATATATATATATATATATATATATATATATATATATATATATATATATATATATATATATATATATATATATATATATATATATATATATATATATATATATATATATATATACACATATATTTATATATATGTGGATGTGTGGCGTGGTGTTTGCTTTTATATATCCTACGTATTTAATGCCTTTATTGAAATTTGGCATGAATATTGCTTTTTGACATTTTATCGATTCTCACTATGTAAATAGGTACTCTCTTTGTTCGAGTAGGATAAGCATATTTATATAGTAAGAATGAGTAAAATATCAAAATCTCTGTCTCCTACTCTCACTTTCTCTCCCTTCTCTCTCAGTATATATATATATATATATATATATATACATATACATAGTTGTTCCTGGCTGGAGAGAGTCATTCTCTTTTAATACCTTATTTAACTCACCGGTAAAGTTTCTACTCATTTACTTATTTATAATACTAAAATTATCGTAGCGTCTTGTAACCTTTTCAAAAACGATATATATATATATATTACTTATTCTTACTATATAACTGAATAACTGAAACGTATTTTCTTTAAAGGAAAACTCTGCATGCTATCCTATATATATATTAGGACAAATGTGTCTGTTGTATTTATATATATGCGCCCTCGTGTCTTAATATATTCACGATATTGTATATGTCTTTGTCATACAAATATATCTGTACTTTTTATGGATTCGTTTAATGTGGGAATAGATTCCCGTAATTTGTTGATATTTCCTCACGGGAGAACTGCAGTTGCTTCAGCTTAGTATGTGTATGTTATATCTTTAACCCGATCAAAATATAAAACCTCTGTGTTCGGCTCTGTTAAACATGAATGATGCCATGTTGCACCCGATTTACACGTATAATGAAGCAGTGTCATGCTAAATCACGCATTACAAATGTATCCTGCTCTAATTCCAATCTAGTTTTCCCCACCTTTTTAGAATCCTCTTGGCTGCTGTTTAACACTACAATCAATTGATTAATTCCTTCTCATGAAGTTATTAAATCTGCTCTTAAAAGCCACGAATGTACATATACACGCACATGTGTATGTATGTGTGCATGCGATTATGCATGTATATTTTTATGTATTTGTGTATTTGCTCATAATATGTTCTGATATCATATAACACTTTATACTTAATGGATCAAGATATTTTTGTCATCGAACAGGTGAGATTTTCTTTATTTTAACGCTTTTTTCTATATGAACACTTAAAATGTATGTCACCATGGTAACGTAATTTCTCCCTGTGTTTTTATAACGGAATATTTTTTCCTGGTATAAAATCTCCAATAGTAAAAGGATGCCTTCTTCCGCTATTTATCTTTATTCTCTCTTTCTCGCATCTCATGTTATTTTTATATTAGACGTATTCTATTTATCTGAAATAAATTGTTTAAAGTAAATTAATTTAAGAATTACGTACAAACAATTCCCGATTTCTTTTGTCTGGAGAGGAGGCCAGTGTTTCCTTGTGAGTTGTTTCGTCAATTATATTGACAGCAGAATAATCCTGGTATTTATTTTAGAAATTTCAGCGTACAAATAATGCAACTACTCTATATACTATCATTTCCGCAGTTCCTTACAAACAGATAAATAAATAAATGTGTATTCTTTTTGCTTGAAGATAACTAGCGTCAATGTACAGTCGAAATGAAATGATGGGTTAATCGATGGAATGTTGAACAGCCAGAACGCCGGTGCATTATATTCTCTCTCCTGTATTACGCAAAGCTACTAACCCTTACATGGTGTCAAGAAACATCTGTTGCCAAAATTGACAAACATTTCGTAAAATTCGTGTCGATGTGTGTATAATTTTATAAAGGAGGCGCAATGGCCCAGTGGTTAGGGCAGCGGACTCGCGGTCATAGGATCGCGGTTTCGATTCCCAGACCGGTCGTTGTGAGTGTTTATTGAGCGAAAACACCTAAAGCTCCACGAGACTCCAGCAGGGGATGGTGGTGAACCCTGCCGTACTCTTCCACCACAACCTTCTCTCACTCTTACTTCCTGTTTCTGTTGTGTCTGAAATTGAAAGGGTCAGCCTTGTCACATTCTGTGTCACGCTGAATATCCCCGAGAACTACATTAAGGGTAGACCTGTCTGTGGAGTGCTCAGCCACTTGCACGTTAATTTCATGAGCAGGCTGTTCCGTTGATCGGATCAACTGGAACCCTCGACGTCATAAGCGACGGAACGCCAATAACAAATTTTATAAACGATTCAAAATGAATTTCTGAGCTTAATTAGTCAGAGTAACTATCTACATGACACACTAGAGCTAATTTGGTGTAATGACATTCAACATGATTATCAATAAATACCTAATTTAAAATGATTACACATTAAGTAAAACAGTTAATGCTTCGGCAACTAAGTTTAAAATTGGCTTAGAAGGAATAACAATAACAAAATATGGCCAAAGTTGACTCTCTTACTCGTTTAAATGCTTAAAACAATATTAATCAGCGATATATATATATATATATATATATGGGAGAATTTACGGAAAAAAAACAACAACAGACGAGGACAGGTGGTGTAAACAACAAAAGGATGTATTAGTTTAACGTTCGGGAATAGGAAAGTCTTTAACGTTTCGAGCTACTCTGTTCAACAGAAAGAAAATGAGAAAAACAAGGAGAAAACAAGGAGAAAAAAATTAAATGTCGTGGTCAGCGATTTACAAAAAGAAAATAGAAACTACACGTGGAAATGTAAGGGGAAAGTAAGAAGTAAAAAACGAAAATGACCTACCAAGCTACCTCCATCATCTCACAATCAATGGAAGAATTTACTTCCGAGACTTAACCCTCATGATGGATACTTCAAGTATTCAACTAGACACAACTTAACTAGACAACGTAACTTCACCCTCCACCCACATTAGAGTATTAAAAATAAATTTAACCCAAGCCACATCAACCATAGACAATATAACAACCGTCAGTACAACCATAATCTAGTCCGCTACACAGTCACTCCACCACAAACATACTACCAGAGACACACTTTACACCCATTTTCTCCTCAGCAAACCAAACACAATACGGACTTTCCACAACAACCCACCTACTACAACCATTTTTTTAGACCTAAATCAGAGAAATAGAGATGTGAAATGGAACTAAATCTACAAGAACAACCGAAAATAACTTATCAAAGAAAATCCTAAGTATTACACGGAAGAATGTTTTCATTGCGCTTACGAGGGGTTCTTGAAAAGTTCCTGGTTTTAAGGGTATCGCGAAAGACCTAGTTGGAGGCCCAGCCTTCCGAGTTCTTTTACAGGACTTAGAAAAACTGAAAGACCCCTACAGTAACAGTATGAATCTTGGAAGGGAATATGTTGGATAAAATCATAATTAACTGATCATCCTGTATTTTCTCTTACCCACAGCTAGGAACTTTTCAGCACCTCCACATTCTCTTAGCTTGGGAAACGGACAGGATAGTCACCTTTAAATACCTTTACCTCACAAGTATGCAAGATGGCAAGCTACCGGCTAGAGACAAGTACGTATCTTTCCAATCACACCTTACTCATTTCATAATAAAGATATGTGATACTACGAGGGAGCTACATACTAGCTACACGTGATAGACCTAGCGGATAAATAGTCCTCAAGCACACAATATGGTCTTACATATCTTATAATATATGTGCATCTCTCTTATATATGAGCCATACATACAAACATACATACATACATACATACATTCATACATACATACATACATACATACATACATATAGATACAAAATATTAATGCTTGAATGATAACACGCAAAAGTTAGCTACCCCTAGATATGACTATTTCTTACAAAATCAGTAACAATTGAAATATGTGTGAGTAACTGTTTGAAACTTTCCTCTCCCGTCTTTATAAATTAACATTTAATGCAAATGCCATTGATTTATATGGTTTTCCAAATATCTAAGCGACAATCAGGAAAGGCTAGGATTTTCAAGCAAAGAAACAGACAGTACATATGCAATTGGCTTGTATAAACTTTATATGGATGATTAATATTCAAATCTTTCTCAAAGTTCGTTATATAATAGATATCGTTGTTTTTTTTTTTTCAATTTTAGTGATAGAACTTCTGCTCGTCTGTTAGAATCTACCTTGATCCTACTGAGAGGAACTCTAATACATGAAAAATGTATACAAACATACATGGTTTTAGCTCTTTCGTTCTTGTAATGGGCGACTATTCATCGAAATTACACCACCGTTAATGAGACATGCATATCACGTAACGAAATGAGCTTTTTTTAGTGATTTTTCCAGATCGCATTCATTAAAGAAACCATCGATTCCAGATCTTTTATTTAGTGTTGAATTCGTCGCGTAAAGAATCTCTATACAGAACATGGCTGATAACTATGTCATCATTAACATCAACAATTGCTTTGTTGATAATATCGAAATATCGCTGTTGGAGAGATATTTTGAAGTAAAAAAACATAATCATATATTCACATACAAATTTTAAGCAAAGAAAGATATTGTCTGACATTATTTGGCGTAGAAATTCAGCTTCTATGCGAAAAAAAAATACTATAATGTTACTGCAAATTTATGTTCCAAAGGTGCCACTGTGTTTATAGTGGTATCATGGATCTTAGAGTTGCATCACGTTCTTAATACAGACCTGCATATATATACATACATACATACATACGTACATACATACATATATATATATATATATATATATATATATATATATATATATATATACACACATACGTACATACATATATATATATTTATACATATATACATACATACATATATATATATATATATATATATATATATATATATATATATATATATATATATATATATATATATATATATATATATATATATAGAGAGAGAGAGAGAGAGAGAGAGAGAGAGAGAGAGAGATAGACAGACAGACATAGTGATGTTGACAGACTTTTCCTCAGAAGAAATTAAGGCGGTAGAAGCCTGAGATCAGTGCAGACCGACTTCGAATGCCATATGGTGTCACTCAGGCAGCACCTACTAAACAACAGTACCAAAAATAAATATATAAATTCAGTGCTGAAAAGTGAAGTGAGCAACATTGTACGAGTTGGCAGTGAACGTCTCAAGAAGCACGGTCGTTCTGATGATCTCCTATAGAGTCCCAAAACGGCTGGGCTCTCTTACCTCAGAGAAGACCTGGATGGAAAGCACTCAGCATACAGAAAAGAGTATACATTGGTATGTTGTCCGGAAGCTTGAAGAAGACAGTAGAATTGACACGAAGCGCAGCCTGTCTTGGACGCAAGACCACTACGTCACATCACACTTTGAAGGCCATGCGTTTGCAATCCAGGAATAGGAGATTGCTACAAAGTACCTGGTGAATAAGAGAAACAGTGATGCCCTTGTAATCTCAAGGTTTAACCGCATGTGTTGTCTATGTTATGTTTCTGTGGAAGATATCACGCATGTGATTAGCAGCTGCTCTAAAATGTCGTCACGGTACTACCTCCCTATGCGGCACGATGTTGTTGCTAAAACAATTTACAATGCCATCCGCAAAAGAAGACTGTCCTGAAGTAAACTTAGAACATTCCTCTATTATGGAGTACATTCATAAACACTAACTAGAGGAATACTGGTGGAATATTCCCATCAATATTTCTGCCAAATGTAAATATAACAGGCTGGATATTGTTGTTTGGAACAGAGGGGCAAAGGTATGTACCATCATAGAGGTCAGCTGCCATGCAGATATAAATATCTATTTGAAAATCAAGGAGAAAGAGGATATCTATGGACAACTGCTTCGAAACCTCCAGCTTTTATATCCAGACTATGAATTCATATTATTATCAAAAATAATTGGAGCACTAGGTTTTGTCAGTAAATGCTTAAAGGAGAATCTGGATAAACTGGGATTTTCAGAAAGAGAAATCAACTGGCTAATTCGTACATTACAAGTGTAAACTGTGAGTGGAACATTAAAGATATGCAAAACTTTTCTCAAGTTCCAAATGTGAATTTGTCTGTGTTAACTACATCTCAAAGATGGAACGTTGTATCTTTGTGGATGATTTATAATAATTAAAAATTAGAAGGCATAAACATACATACGTGCGTACATATGTGTGTGTGTGTATATATATACATACATACATACACACATATATACACATTTATACACACGCATGCCTACACACACACACACACACACACATCACACACACACACACCACACACATACACACACACGTGCGCACACACACATCACACACACACACACACACCACACACATACACACACACGTGCGCACACACACACAGGTGCAGTATGGCTTATTCAAGTTGTTCGCTTTATTACTACAAGTTCTTGAATTCGAACTCTGAGCGTGTATCTTTTATAAATTGCATTCAACCAATTTGTCTTGGCTCGTCACATTCCATCTTAGCAAACGTATGTAGCAGCCCTTATTAATTTGAAACAAATATATATATATATGCATATGTATTTAACAATGCATGTTTCTGTGGAGATCAAACATTTCCACAACTATATATATGTACATGCACGCACACATATTCATTTGTGGATATGTGTGTGTATATATATGAGCATTTACTCACTACTCTCTCTCCTATCTCTCTCTCTCTATCCTCTCTCATTTGCTCTCCCCCCCCTCTCTCTCTCTCTCTCTCTCTCTCTCTCTCTCTCTCTCTCTCTCTCTCTCTCTCTATATATATATATATATATATATATATATATATATATATATATATATATATATATATTTATATATATATACACAGGGAGAGGGAGAGAGAGGGAGCAGACAGACAGACAGACAGACAGAGAGTAGAGAGTAACTACCTGTACATACACATATACTAAAAAAACATGGGTACGTATAAATATAGGTATAATTGTGGAAATCTTCGACTTTCAAAGAAACAGGCATTGTTAAATGTATATGCACACACACATACACACACATACATATGTATATATACGTACATATATATATATATATACACATACATAGATACACACACACACACACACACATATATAAATATACACGGTGGTGCATCAGCATGGCCGCAGCTCTGAGCTGAAACTATAAAAAAAATATATATATATATACATATATACACATATGCATATGCATAGATATCATTGTGGATGTGAAAAGTTTGCTTCCCATTTATGTGGTCTTGAGTTCAGTTCCATTGTTCAGTATCTTCTGCAAGTGTCTAATATGCTTTCAGATTCTGAGTAAATTTGGTAGACAGAATCTGAAGGAATCCCGTCGTGTTTGTGCGTGCCTGTGTGAGTGTGTGTGTGTGTGTGTGTGCGTCTTTGTATTTCACACCCACCTCCGCATTGCCCTAGCATTATCAACAACCACTTTTAAAACTCAATATTATTCTTTTCTTTTATTCTTTTACTTGTTTCAGTCATTTGACTGCGGCCATGCTGGAGCACCGCCTTTAGTCGAATCAAATCGACCCCAGGACTTATTCTTTGTAAGCTTATTATTCTATCGGTCTCTTTTTGCCGAACCGCTAAGTTACGGGGACCTAAACACACCACAATCGGTTGTCAAGCGATGTTGGGGGGTCAAACACAGATACACAACATATACACACATGCATATATTTATACATATATACGACGGGCTTCTTTCAGTTTCCGTGTACCAAATCCACTCACAAGGCTTTGGTTGGCTCGAGTCTATAGTAGAAGACACTTGTCCAAGGTGCCACAGAGTGGGACTGAACCCGGAACCATGTGGTTGGTAAGCAAGCTACTTACCACACAGCCACTCCTACATGTACTCGTAATAAATTCTATTACTAAACTCAGCCGGGGTGGTTTTAAGTATTCACTGCCATCTTTCTTTTATTTGAAGCATGAAATAATCATAGAGTAATATCAATTAATAAAGAATGACAACAGAAGTTATGAATCGCGTCCATTAGCTTGATCCTCGATACGCTATACGAAACTATACACCCAGAGTCGAGTGCAAGTGTGAAATCATAAAACTTCGTCAATAGCTTAACTGAACATAAAATGTCTATTCACGAAAGACTTTACTCACATAGATACATAAATGCGTTCATAGTAATATACAGAAATGTGTGGTCCCAGATTCATAATCTGATTGATTCCACTTGAAATGATGGACGCCGTAGAAATTAAATGATAAGCTGTTTAATGTATCTCAGAATTTCCGGAAGTAAATCAAATACGGCTGACAGTAATACACCACTTTTAACGTGGGCATTGGTGCTGTCGGCAAAATGCTGAGAGATAAATGTCGCCATATACAGATATATACAACCAGCAGACCATATATATAAAATGTACGAACATAATCGTACCCACATTCATATAAGTTACAATACAGCTAATAATGTACGAATGAACATATATAAGTGCGATTATTTGTGTGCGGGTGTATGTATGTATGTGTATACGTGTCTGTGTATGTGTGTATATGTGTGTGTGTGTCCGCGCGTGCTAATGATACGTATACATATGTATATTGTTAAGGCAATTAATACAAAAACAAAGAAGACAATACAAGGAAAACGAATTTGAAGAAAGATTTGACGTTTCTGATGCTAGTACTTCACCAGAAGATAAATATAGAGTAGAAAAATAAAGAAGGAGATTAAGTGACCAGAGAGGGGGGGGCAGAGAGAAAGATTAGGTGGAGTACAGAGTGCGGGGAAATGAAATTATGAGACCCACATAGATATTAAAATGTTATGAAAACAATCACCACAAAAGAAAGAAAACGAGGCATATTTATATTCATATGTCTATATATGTATACACTAACAACAATAGACTGAGTGACTCAATGAACAATTATAGCACTCAATATACGTGTAAGTTACAGATTGTCTTTCTTGGTTGTGTGGAGGTATAGGAGATACAAAATTTGCCAATGTTTGACAATTTACGTCGCAGTTAGTATTCATTGATCCAAATATAGACCATTCCCTGTGAGGGAATTGTATCATTAGTTCAGTGATATATGTGCGTAGGCATGTGTGTATGTATGTATGTATGTATGTATGTATGTATGTATGTATGTATATATATATATATATATATATATATATATATATATATATATATATTTATATATATATATAT